>NC_080711.1:2228927-2528927 GCF_019097595.1 Hemibagrus wyckioides | reverse complement strand
TTCGGGTCTGGAGAAAGTACAGGCCACTCCATTTGAGGTACCCCAGCCTACAGCAGCTGTTCCCTAATGATGCGACCTCGATGAGCTGGAGCATTGTCGTCCATGAAGATGAAATTAGGCCTGTGTTGTTCATGCAGCGGCACAATGAATAGATTAATGATGTTATTCAGGTAGTATTGTCTTGTCACTGTACCATTCACAAGATGTAGGGCAGTTCTGTACTGAGTAGGCACACCTGCCCAGACTGTAACACCACCACAACAGTGGCTGATGCATAGTGCTCTCCTTGACGTCTCCAACATCGTTGGTGGCCATCATTTCTGCTCAACATGAATCGACTTTCATCAGAGAACAGCACTGAGTCCCACTGGTCCCTCGTCCAGCGTAAATGCTCCCAGGCCTGACGCCTGTGCCTGATGGTATGGTCATGTACCCTTGCAGGTCGTCTAGCACACAGACCACGCTGATGTAAACGGTTTGGAATGGTCTGATGTGACACTTCGGTGCCTCTCACCTCCCTTAAATGTGCCTGGAGTTGAGTGGCATTCATCATCCGGTTCTGCAGGGCACTGTTCACAATGAAGCGGTCATCAACATGGGATGTGGCCAAAGGACATCCACTTCTATGCCTTTCTGTGACTCGTCAAGTCTCTCTGTATGTCTGTCGCAACCTGCTGATGACACTCTATGACACTCTAAGCTCAGTGGCCACTTCCCTCTGAGAACATCCTGTTTGAAGCCTCGCAATGGTGAGGTACTGTTGATCAATTGTTAGTCGTGTCATCTTGGTCTCATGATGTCAAAATGTGAACAGCATGATGAAGAGGACTGTTTAAATACCAATTCTAATTGAACTAGAAAATTTATTGGTCGATTCCTGGATCAACCACCAGTTGTGAATTTTGCTGTTAAGCACCTTGTTAGAGAACAGCAAGTTCTGCAAAAAGTACTGAAACACTGAACAGTTGGACATGTGCATTCAAAAGTGTAGAGAAGGTCAAATTAAGTTCACCTGGAAAGGTTATAGGTGCATCCTATTGTATTTTAGGTGCATCCTGAAAGTTCACCCAAAAGCCGAATATCCTTAAGTTTTTGTGAGTAGTGTATAGCTGACGCAGTACATAGTGAAATGAAACAACGTTTCTCCAGGACCTGGTGCTACATAAACATACAAGATAAAGTTCAAACACAAAAATCAACAACACAGAGCTAGGACAGAAGTTTGTCCTAGCCTCATAAAGCGCAAAGTATGCAACTTGGTGCCAACAGAGCAAAGACAAGAAAAATAAGTACCAAAAAACATAACAACACATAAGTGCAAAAAACAATAAGTACAAAAAAAGACAACACAAAAAAAACAGGACACTTAGCACCAAAAAAAAAACATGTGAAATGAAATGTAATATAAAATGAAATAATGTACAACATTTGAGAAACTGTAGAAAAACCAGGTAACTAATAACATATATGATTGTAACATGTATGTATAGCGGCCTGACAACATGTGCAAAAAATGCAGTAGCAGCGGTTGAGATGCAAATAGAAATAAACATAAATATAGCAGCGGATGAAATATTAACAGGGTTGAGGTAGTGCAATAAGGAATGAACAATATATGTTTGTCCACACAGGTGAGAGAGAGTCTGGTTTTGATGAGATATATAATTGCGATATATAACTGGGTATCACTGGCATAACAATGGAAACTAGTCCCATGTCTTCTAATGACGTTACCCAAGAGAAGCATGTATATTGATAAAAGCAGAGGTCCTAAATCTGACCCTTGTGGGACCCCGTATTTCACTGGCATTACAGGGGACAGTTCTCCATTTAGATCTACAAAATGGTATCGATCAGACAGGTAGGATCTAAACCATTTTACTACCTGTCCCTGAATACCTATGTGATTTAGGAAGCTATCTACAAGAATATTGTGATCTATAGTGTCGAATGCAGATCAAGCAGGACTAAAATGGAGATGCAGCCTTGGTCCAAAGCTAAAAATAAGTCATTTGTGATTTTAACTAGTGTACTTTCTGTGTCATGATGGGACTTGTAACCTTACTGAAATTCTTCAAGTATATAGTATTCCTCTTAGAAGGAGCATAATTGAGAAGACACCACCTTTTCTAATATTTTTTATATAAATGGAAGGTTTGAAATCAGCCTGTAATTTGATAATTCATTAGGGTCCAGTTTAGGTGTCTTAATAAGAACTCTATGCAGAGTTAATCCACGGAAGTCTGCTATATATATATATATATATATATATATTATTTCTATTTGCATTACCTCAACCGCTGCTACTGTATTTTTGCACAAGTGCAAATATGTGTGCATATGTGTTGTCAGGCCACTATACGCCACGCACTGCATCTAATTGGTCTGCATGGCTGTCATCGTAGATGGAAGCCTCTACTAAAGATGATGCAAAAGAAAGCCCACATACAGTTTGCTGAAGACAAGCAGTCTAAGGTCATGGATTATTGAAACCATGTCCTGTGGTCCGATGAGACCAAGATAAACTTATTTGGTTCAGATGGTATCAAGTGTGTGTGGTGGCAACCAGGTGAGGAGTACAAAGACAAGTTTTCCTTGCCTACAGTCAAGCATGGTGGTGGGAGTGTCATGGTCTGGGCCTGCATGAGTGCTGCCAGCATTGGGGAGCTACAGTTCATTGAGGGAACCATGAATGCCAACATGTACCGTGACATACTGAGGCAGAGCATGATCCCCTCCCTGTGGAGACTGGGCCGCAGGGCAGTATTCCAACATGATAATGACCCCAGACCCCAGGAGGGTAAATGGCTAATTGGGCCCAATTTGGACATTTGCACTTACAGTAGGGGTGTTCTCACTTTTGTTGCCAATGGTTTAGACATTAATGGCTGTCTGTTGAGTTATTTTGAGGGGGACAGCAAATTTACACTGTTATACAGGCTGTACACTCACTACTTTACATTGGAGCAGAGTGTCATTTCTTCAGTGTTGTCACATGAGAAGATATAATAAAATATTTACAAAAATGTGAAGGGTGTACTCACTTTTGTGAGATACTGTATATATGTGTATATATATATATATATACATATATATATATATATATATATATATATATATATATATATATATATATATATATATATATAGTATGTTACAATCATACTTACCTGTTTTTCTACTGTTTCTCAAGCTGTACATAATTTCATTTCATTTTACATTTCATTACACATGTTCTTTTTCTTTTCGGCGCCAAGTGTCATCTTTTTGTACTTTTTGTTTTTGCACTGTTTGCACATAGTTTCACACTTTGCACTTTATGTGGCAAGGACAAAACTTTGGTCCTAGCTCTGTGTTGTTTTTTGTATTTGATCTTTATGCTGTATGTTTACAGTTGATGACAAAATTATTAGCCCCCCTGTGAAATTGTAATTCTTTTTCAAATATTTCCCAAGTTTTTTCAAAATTTTCCCAAATTTTTTTCACAGTATTTCCTATTATATTTGATTTCTTTTGGTTAGGCTGAAATAAGATAATTATTTTTAAAAATGAAAAAACTGCTATGGTCAAAATTATTAGCCCCATTAAGGAATTATTTGTTTGATTGGCTACAGAACAAACCACTGTTGTCCAATTACTTGCTTAATTAACCTAATTTGCCTAATTAACCCAGTTAACCTAGTTAAGCCTTTAAATTGCACTTTAAGCTGAGGATTAGTATCTTGCAAAATAACTAGCAAAATAATATGTACCATCACCATGGCAAAGACAAAAGAAATTAGTTTAGACTTGAGAAAAATAATTGTTCATGCTCACAAAGGAAGAGAAGTGTCAAGAACTGCTGTGAGAAGTATTATCAAGAAGTTTAAAGAGACCCACACAGTGGAGAACAAGACTGGCAGAGGCAGGAAGTGAAAGATTTCGAAAAACTTTGGAAAGAAAAGTAGTGAGAGACATTTCTAAAGACCCAAGAACAACTGCCAGGACATTAGTGAATGACTTAGCAAAGTCTGGGATTGATGTATCAACGAAGACAGTTACTAGAGCCTTGCACAGGAATGGACTGTGAGGTTGCCGACCAAGAAAGACTCCACTTCTGAAGAAGAGACACCTACAAGCTAGACTGAAGTTTGCTAAGGACAACCTGGGGAAAAATTATGCATACTGGAAACATCCTTTGGTCAGATGAGACAAAACTAGAGCTCTTTGACCATAGAGATGTTGCCTATGTTTGGAGAAAGAAGGGAGAGGTGTTCAACCCAAAGAACACCGGTCCCACAGTGAAACATGGCGGTGGGAGTATAATGCTGTGGGGATGTTTCAGTGCGTTTGGAACTGGGAATCTCGTCAGGGTTGAAGGAACCATGCAAAGGAAGACTACGAGAAGATTTTGAGAGACAACCTCAGACAGTCTGCAACAGTCGAGTCGACGTTTTGTCTTCCAGCATGATAATGACCCAAAGCATACCTCACTTCTGGTGAAGAACTACCTACAAAGCAGCAAAGTGAACATCCTTGACTGGCCTGCACAAATCCCAGACTTAAATCCAATAGAAAATCTGTGGGGCACACTAAAGTCCAGAGTTCATGCCAGAAGACCAACAAATCTGGAGGAGCTTGAGAGAGTCGCTAAGGAGGAATGGGCTGCCACTCCTCAGGAGACATGCTTGAAACTTGTTGAGAACTACAAGAAACGACTAAAGGCTGTTATCAAAAAAAAAGGGATACACTATTGACTATTAACATCAGAGGGCTAATGATTTTGACCTGTAGACTTTTTTTTATTCTTGGTTATAATTTTTTTTCTGTTTGTATTTCAAACACTCCAAGCTTCCTAAATAAACTATTATGTTTAAAAATGCTGTGTTGAAAAAATCTTCTCTCCGTTAAACAGCACGTGGGAATTATTTGAAAAATAATAAAAGAAAACTTTGGTTCATTTCACTATGTAGGGCGTCAGCTATATGTGGTTGAAATGACAATAAAGCTTCTTAAATCATGAATCATTAGCATCGTCTACATGAAAGTCTCCTAAAATCAACACTTTCTCAAAATTAATCAATAAATCTGACAGTAGATGTGAAAATTATTTAAGAAAATCAATGTAGGGCCCTAGGGGTCTATACACAGTGGCCAGAGCAAGATATAGTAGGGACCTTTTATGTATCTCAGTGAGTGCAACATTAAGTATAAGCACTTCAAATGAGTTAAACCTGGGTCCTGTTTTCTGAGTAACAGTAAAAAATTGTTATAGTTAACACCACCACCACGACCAGTCTGACTGGGCTCATGCTTATATGAATATCCTGATGGAGTAGACTCATTCAGACCAATGTATTCATTTGGTCTAAGCCAGGTTTCGGTAAGGCAGAGTGCGTCAAAACTATAATCTGAGATCATTTCATTAACAATAATTGCCTCGGTGCAAGGGATCTAATATTGAGACGCCAAAACTTTAGAAATTGTTTTTCTTTACTTATTTGGTCTTTGTCAGGTTTAATTGTGATTAGATTAACGAATTTATCCTTTTCTTTCACTATTTGGTGAACAGACACAGTTTTTATAAGACTAGATATGTGTGCACTTGAATCAGTATAGTGAGTTAAACCGTAGCTATTATAACTAAGATCTGAGGTATGACTTACCAGTCAGATGGTGCATAGAGTCCTGGAAATGTTTTCCGAGAGGACTACTGCTCCAACTCTGCTAGGGTGCAGGCCATCAGCACGGTAGAGCCTAGGACGCTCCCAGAAAATATTCCAGTTATCTACAGTTATCCGCGCTGGAACATGGGAAACGATCCTGACACAATGATCCTCGTTGTGGGCAATGTGCTGTGTACCTTCTCGACCAGGCTTCTGAAGTTCTTCAGGATCTCCTTCTGCCTCAGCCTGGTGTCGTTCATGCCAGCATGGAGGACCACAGCTCTGATGTTCTCGTTCAGGATCGCAGGTACCTGTGCAGCAACATCAAGCACACGAACACCAGGAAAACAGCGAGTGCGCACCTTAACTTTAGCTGTGGTAGTACGGACGTGCCAGACAATGGAATCTCCGATGATCACCACATCGTATTCCATCTCGTGAAGAGGGGTGAAGTGGTTCCGAGTCGAGATCTCGAAGAGAGACCTCGGGGTCTGGATCATGCCTTCCGCTGCTGCTGCATCCAGGCTCCGTGGTACTCGGCGCCGGAATGAACGAAACCTGGGCGGGTTGCTTCCTTGGTGCGATGGACCTGGGCAGAGAAACACGCGTGGTTGAGGTTGTGGGAGTCAGTCCGTGACAATTCCAGCACGATTCTAGCACGTGGATCTGCTTCTCCATGGCCTCCAGCTCCAAATTCACCAAGTGCAGCTTGAATGTATCCTCAGCTGCACTAAAAGGCAGACACACAACAGACGTGTGTTTAAGAGCAGTAACAACAGAGATAATCGGTGTGAGAAACACAAACAAACTTGTGGTAGCCGGGCTAACAGGCTAGCAATGCTAATGTAAAATAGATAAAGCAATATAAAAAGCAATTAGAGTGTGTATATTATAGAATACTATCAGCTATGTGTTCACCCAATGTAAGAAGGAAAAAAGTTATAATGTAGGGCTGGGTTGAGATAAAATGAACTTTAAATCAGCTTGGCTGAAAAAACCCCGTCTGCACATGCCTGGGTGTCCGTTTGAAGTATTGAGGAGATTAAATATGAATTAATATACCATGAATTTTGCTGTTTGTCTTGTAAGGTAACATACGACTCATTGGTGGCACCGACTCCTGCTCTGGTAGAGTGGAGATCCTGCATGATGGTCAGTGGGGAACAGTGTGTGATAATGACTGGGACCTGAATGATGCAGAGGTGGTGTGTAGACAGCTTGGATGTGGTAAAGCTGTCACTGATCATCAAAATGCCCACTTTGGTCAGGGAAGTGGTCCAATATGGCTGGATGATGTTCAGTGTTCTGGAAATTAAAGCAGCATCACACAGTGCTCTCATAATGGATTTGGATCACACAACTGCAGCCATGGTGAAGATGCTGGTGTTACTTGCTCAGGTACAGAAAAGCAGAGAATCAGCTCCAATCCACACTACAATATACTAAAGCTAAAATAGAACGCTGACTCTTTCTTATACTCACTAGCCACACACCAGGGCGTCTGCTTTCATAAGGTTATTTTGACTGTCATTTTGAAAATATTTAAGTTTTCTGTTCATTAAAAACAACACATGATACATTTTATCTACAGTATCTCACAAAAGTGAGTACACCCCTCACATTTTTGTAAATATTTTATTATATCTTTTCATGTGACAACACTGAAGAAATGCCACTCTGCTCCAATGTAAAGTAGTGAGTGTACAGCCTGTATAACAGTGTAAATTTGCTGCCCCCTAAAAATAACTCAACACACAGCCATTAATGTCTAAACCGTTGGCAACAAAAGTGAGTACACCCCTAAGTGGAAATGTCCAAATTGGGCCCAAAGTGTCAATATTTTGTGTGGCCACCATTATTTTCCAGCACTGCCTTAACCGTCTTGGGCATGGAGTTCATCAGAGCTTCACAGGTTGCCACTGGAGTCCTCTTCCACTCCTCCATGATGACATCACAGAGCTGGTGGATGTTAGAGACCTTGTGCTCCCCCACCT
The DNA here is from genome assembly GCF_019097595.1 of Hemibagrus wyckioides. Taxonomy (NCBI): domain Eukaryota; kingdom Metazoa; phylum Chordata; class Actinopteri; order Siluriformes; family Bagridae; genus Hemibagrus; species Hemibagrus wyckioides. The sequence continues at coordinate 2,521,288 of NC_080711.1, read as the reverse complement.
TCCGTTTGAGGATGCCCCACAGATACTCAATAGGGTTTAGGTCTGGAGACATGCTTGGACAGTCCATCACCTTTACCCTCAGCTTCTTTAGCAAGGCAGTGGTCATCTTGGAGGTGTGTTTAGGGTCGTTATCATGTTGGAATACTGCCCTGCGGCCCAGTCTCCGAAGGCAGGGGATCATACTCTGCTTCAGTATGTCACAGTACATGTTGGCATTCATGGTTCCCTCAATGAACTGTAGCTCCCCAGTGCCGGCAGCACTCATGCAGGCCCAGACCATGACACTCCCACCACCATGCTTGACTGTAGGCAAGACACACTTGTCTTTGTCCTCCTCACCTGGTTGCCGCCACACACACTTGATACCATCTGAACCAAATAAGTTTATCTTGGTCTCATCGGACCACAGGACATGGTTCCAATAATCCATGTCCTTAGTCTGCTTGTCTTCAGCAAACTGTATGCGGGCTTTCTTGTACATCATCTTTAGTAGAGGCTTCCTTCCGGGACGACAGCCATGCAGTCCAATTTGATGCAGTGTGTGGCATATGGTCTGAGCACTGACAGGCTGACCCCCCACCCCTTCAACCTCTGCAGCAATGCTGGCAGCACTCATACATCTATTTCCCAAAGACGACCTCCGGATATGACACTGAGCACGTGCACTCAACTTCTTTGGTGGACCATGGCGAGGCCTGTTCTGAGTGGAACCTGTCCTGTAAAACCGTTGTATGGTCTTGCCCACCGTGCTGCAGCTCAGTTTCAGGGTTCATCTTCTTATAGCCTAGGCCATCTTTATGTAGAGCAACAGTTCTTTTTTTCAGATCCTCAGAGATTTCCTTGCCATGAGGTGCCATGCTGAACTTCCAGTGACCAGTATGAGAGAGTATGAGAGTGATATCACCAAATTGAACACACCTGCAACCTTGTAAAACTAATGAGTCACATGACACCAGGGAGGGTAAATGGCTAATTGGGCCCAATTTGGACATTTGCACTTACAGTAGGGGTGTACTCACTTTTGTTGCCAGTGGTTTGGACATTACTGGCTGTGTGTTGAGTTATTTTTAGGGGGCAGCAAATTTACACTGTTATACAGGCTGTACACTCACTACTTTACATTGGAGCAGAGGGGCATTTCTTCAGTGTTGTCACATGAAAAGATATAATAAAATATTTACAAAAATGTGAGGGGTGTACTCACTTGTGAGATACTGTATTTAAAACTACATTTAATGTTGCTGAATGTTGCTGCTGTTTTGGATTTGAATTATGTTACTGTGCATGAAGTTTATTCCTAATATTTATGTCTGATGAATATAAACTGGGGGCCGTGTCCCCTCAATTAGGAGAGGAAGGTTTTGGAGAAAAATGCAGAAAATTACTCCGCTCGCTTTTCCTTCCTCTCCTTTCCCTTCCTCTTCACTCCTTGTTCCAGAGCGTCACTTCGCTGTCCCCTCTCCTTCCTTTGTTGTATGTTCCTTAATAAACGTACCCCTCCGGGGGTTTAACTACTTCTGTTCATGCCTGTCATTCAGCTACAGTCCGGCCGTTACACTAATATGATGCAAATAATATTGATGGTATTTATAACTGGAGGTGGTGGGTTAAAAAATAGTAACTGGAATTAACATGTTTTAGCATGCAGTTTAAGATTAATTACCAAATTTAAAATATGGAAATTCTTTATGTAAAAGACATTTTACATATTTTGATATCAGTGTGTATCCCACCGAAGTTTAGTGCGCAACTACTAATTGGAAACTTTCAAGAACCAAAGATGTCTCTTCTGAAAACTGGTGAATATCTGTTGAAATTGTCTATAAGTATATAAAATATTCTTCTTATAATATTATGTGTTTATAATGTGGGAAGCAGAATCCATTTGCGCTGTGTTTATTAAATAGAAAACCAAGCAAACAGTCCAAAACAGTGGGCAAAAATATCAGAGTGGAAATAACAGGCAAAAAGATCATAAACCAGAAAGCACAGTCCGTGTGGCAAATCGGACAAACACAATCTACAGAACACGAGAAATCCAGAGAACGGAACTGGGTCAAAACACAATGGCACACACAATGGAAAACAAAGAATGGCTGAGAAATGATTAGAAATATTCATTAACAATATTCCTATATTGTAATAAGTTTCACTATGAGTAATTACCATGAACATGCATTCTGATTTTTTTTTTGTCTTAGATGACGCTAACATACGACTCATTGGTAACACCGCTCATCAAAGTTCCCACTTTGGTCAGGGAAGTGGCCCAATATGGCTGGATGATGTTCAGTGTTCTGGAAGTGAAAGCTCCATCACACAGTGCTCTCATAGAGGATTTGGAAAACACAACTGCTACCATGGTGAAGATGCTGGTGTTACTTGCTCAGGTACAGAAAAGCAGAGAATCAGCTCCAATAAACACTACAATATACTAAAGCTAAAATAGAGCCCTGACACTGTCTTATACGTTCCAGCTACTGTAGATAATATATAAGAAATTAAACACCAGGGGGGGCTCTTGTTATAAGATTATTTTCACTGTCAAATTGGAAGTATTCAATTTAAAAACAGCAAATAATACATTTTATCTAATTATTGTTACATTTAATATGGCAGAATATGCATTAAGTTTATTCCTGTTATTTATGTCAGACAAACACAAACTGGGGGCCGTGTCCCCTCTAATAAGAAAAGAATATTTTTTGGAAGAAATGCAGATAAATTTGGTTAAAAAAAAGCAGCCCTTCCACTGTCAATTTGCCAATATGTGTGTTTTTTATTACACATTTTATCGATTTATAGTTACTTTATATATGGCCAAATATGTATGAAGTTAATTCCTGTTATTATCTACAGTATGTCGTATGTATACAAACTGGGGGACATTTCCCCTCTAATTGGTCAGGAAGTTTTGGAGAAAGAGGTTGGAAAAAAAATCCCCCCCACAAAAATGTTAAAGTAAAAGTAAGTGTAACTTCTAACAAAATACAAATAATGATAAAACACTTACCTATTTTGAAAGGGGGCAGAAACTTGTAAGAGACAATGAATGTTTCATTGAATGTAAACATTTTACAGTTTGACTTGAAATCCTTGACATACAGGGGTGTGCTGGCTCTGACAAGACACTCAGCAAGTGTGTCAAGAATATCGGTCATGTCACTGCTGCTTCTGTACATTCATGCAGATATATTTCTGTTTTTTAATCATGTACACAAACCTACAGTACGTTACGCTCATAATACGTTGTTCAAATATTACGGTAGTGCTATATTATAAATTTGGTATTTCAAAAAAAATCTAGAGTTGACTTGACACTTCAGGACAGAGGAGTTTGCTGAGTTCACTTTTTTGTTGCATTAACCTCAAGAGAAGGAAAAAAGAGAGGCTAGCATGGAAGCAAATGTCTATAGCTGTTATAAGTTAAGTCCATAATTTTTTTCCATTTTGTAAGCCTAAAAAGTGACATTCTTTAATCAAAAATTATCTCCAGATTGCTGAGGCATAAGTGAAATAACAAAAAAAACCTTGCAAATGAAATAAACTTCGGTTGATGATTATTTTCCTGTAATAGCATGGCACAGCTTTTATTAATTTCTTGTTCTATTCTTGCTGAAATTGAATATACATTTATACTTGAATAAGCTGAAAACTCACTTTGACACAACTTTACTTTATAGCTGCCAAAACCACAAACGAGAGTCCCCAAGAAGAGGAGACAGATAACAAAGTCGCTGATAAAAACAAAAAAAATATTTTCCAGCAGAAGAATGATGCATACAACTCTGATATTGACTGTGATGCGTGATGTGGAGTGTGGAGTGTAGCTGACTACCTTGGTTTTGATGTTGAGGTACAAAGAAGTTATATGGACCATGATTGATTATTAAACAGTTATAAACAGTGTTGTCCCTGATAATGCTGTCTGTCTTATTCTGCATCTTTGAGCTGCTGTACTCCCACAATTGGTTAGCATCTCTGTGAGTGACATCCCTCCCTCCCTAAAAGCACAGCCAAGTTTGCTCTTTTGGCTATAGTGATGCCAAAAGCCTCTGATCAATGAGGAGGCTAACATGGAAGCCTCCCCTTTCAGGCTCCACCAAACCCTACACCAAGTCCTACATAAGATCTTCACCAGGTGCTTCTCAACCAACAATCACAAGCTGTGCTTTGAATTCTTTGCTTAAAAGAATTAAGGTTAAAAGAGACAGCATTCACTTCAGCAGCTCTCTGTCTTTGCTTCATTCTTTACTGATATTTTTTTATAGTTTTTTCTGCTTTAAGACAGTTCTTTTATTATCATTACATCATTCCCACACTAGGAAGGCTTGTGCTGCAGTGAGTGGTTCGAGAGGACAGACTGTGCCGTCAGGAGCATAATAAATGCAGTTGAGGATGTACTGCCAAATTCTCTGAAACGCCTTTGGAGATAGCTTATGGTAGAGAAATGAACATTCAATTCACGGGCACCAGCTCTGGTGGACATTCCTGCAGTCATCATGCCAATTGCACGCTCCCTCAAAACTTGCGACATCTGTGGCATTGTGCTGTGTGATAAAACTGCACATTTTAGAGTGACCTTTTATTTTGGCCAGCCTAAGGCACACCTGTGCAATAATCATGCTGTCTAATCAGCATCTTGATATGCCACAACTGTGAGGTGGATGGATTATCTCAGCAAAGGAGAAGTGCTCACTAACACAGATTTAGTCAGATTTGTGAACAATATTTGAGAGAAATAGGCCTTTTGTGTACATAGAAAAAGTCTTAGATCTTTGACTTCAGCTCATGAAAAATTGGGGCAAAAACAAAAGTGTTGTGTTTATAATTTTGTTCAGTGTAACTGGGTATCATCAGTATAACAATGAAAACTAATCCCATGCCTTCTAATGATGTTACCCAAGGGAAGCATGAGAAAAGCAGAGTTCTAAAACTGATCCTTGTGGGACCCCCACATTACACTGGATAGTTCTCCATTTAAATCTACAAAACGGTATCGATTAGACAGGTAGGATTTAAACCATTTTACTGCTTGTTCTTGAATACCCATGCAATTTTGTACGTGATCTAGAAGAATGTCATGTCATGATTGGCACTAAGATCAAGTAAAACTAATACTGAGATGCAGCCTAGGTCCGAAGCTAAAAACAAGTCATTTGTGATTTTAATTTTTAATGAATCACAAGATGCTGTCAGAGGTTGAACACCCACAATTTTGTTTCTAATACTTTCAGTTTTTTCAATGAAGAAATTCATAAAGTCCTCACTACTAAACTGAATGGCGGTAACATTGTCAGTGATGTGCCAGTGAATATAGTGCCTATGCTCTTAGTCGCTTCATCTAGATATTTTGTGTTCAGGGGTATAGTAAGAAAATTATTTATCATCGAACCAACAAGAATAAAATAATATGAATAAAACAGATAATGCATTGATTTTTTTTTCAGCATGATGTGTAACAGTACAGAGATGCATACAGTATATGGATATAGTTATGTGCTTGTTTTGTAATCTGCTAGATCAGGGAATCTTTCCATAATCGAAGATAACAATAACAATCCTAAATTTTTATTTAGTACTGTAATAAAATTACCTAGGTGTTAAACCACTTAAAAAAGTGCACACCATCTATATGCAGCAGCAGTGACTTATTTCAATGAAAAATTGATAACATCAGGCAGAAAGTTGAGACTGTTAAATTAAAACCAAACAATCTGATAGATAATTCGGTAGATAATACTACTATTTATGATTAGAAGGCTTTACTCCCCTTCAAGAGACTTTACCTACATGATTATTTAAACAGATGATACCAGTAGCTACCGAATCCATCCTAAAAAAATTTAAATTCTTCCCTTAGCACTGGCTAGGTGCCTAAATCTTTTAAACTAGTGGTTATCAAACCCCTGCTTAAAAAACCAACCTCGACCCGTTAGCTGTCCAACTAAAGGCCAAAATCAGACCTCCCCTTTATCTCCAAGATCCTAGAAAAGGTTGTAGCACAGATATTTTCATACCTACATAGAAACAACATTCTTGAAATGTATCAGAAATGTATTTATGCCTCATCATAGCACTGGTTAAAGTAATAAATTTAAGTATAAAGATAAAGTAAATAAAAGGCCCACTACTTCTCTCTTTATATATGTTACCCCTTGGTGCAATTATTCAGAAACAGGGTATTAGTTTCCACTGTTATGCTGATGACACACAGCTATATGTTTCATCTAAGTCTGATGAGAGACACCAGCTTATTAAGATTAAAAAATGTGTAAAGGACATTAGACACTGTATGCTCACTAAATTCCTCCTGCTTAACTCTGACAAGACAGAAGTGCTCATACTAGGACCACATGCAGCTAGAAGTAAGCGTTCTGACTACAGAGTAACTGTGGATGTTCTTTCTGTTTCATCAAGTTCAGCAGTAAAAGATCTTGGTGTGATTATTGACTCTGTTCTTTCATTTGAAGCTCATGTAGATAATATCAATAGGGTAGCCTTTTTTCATCTCAGAAATACTGATAAGAAATATGATGTCACTTGATGCAGCAAAACTAGTTCATGCTTTTGTTACCTCTCGTTGGGTTATTGTAATGCCTTACAGTCTGTATGTTCCAGTCGGAAAATAAAAAAACTCCAGTTAGTCCAGAACGCAGCAGCTAGAGTCCTAAATAGAACCAGAAGATATAAACGCAACACTCCTATCGCATCCACACTGCATTGTCTCCCAGTCAAATATTGCATTGATTATAAAATACTATTGCTGACCTATAAAGCACTGAATGGTCTTGCCCCACAGTGCCTGAGCAATCCACCATGCTCACAAAAGGCGCAGGCTATTTTGGAGTACCACAAGTAGCAAAGGCTACTCCTAGAAGGAGGCAGAGATTTTTCTTAAAAAGCCCCACAGTTATGGAACATCCTTCCAATTAGTGTTCAGGATTCAGACACTGTCTCAATGTTTAATTCAATTCAATTCAATTTTATTTGTATAGCGCTTTCAACAAAGAGCATTGTCTCAAAGCAGCTTTACATGAGAAACAACATAAGAAAACAACAAACATATAAACAGACAAACAGTCCTAGATGTTATCCCAAGTAAGCAAGCCTGAGGTGACTGAGGCGACTGTGGCAAGGAAAAACTCCCTTATATGGTATAAGGAAGAAACCTTGAGAGGAACCAGACTCAAAAGGGAACCCATCCTCATTTGGGTGACAATTGTGTGATGCAGATACAGCATGTGTAGAATGTTATGTAAATCAATAAGGAGGTTGTTGTCCACAGTGTACCCCAATCCTCACAAAGCAGAACCCGGCTGGAGCTGGTCCATCTCCGGATGCCACTGGAGCCAGCACAGTCTCTGTATTACTCGGGATGGGTAGAAGAAGGAAAACAATGGAACAGCATTAGCGTAGCTGCTGTCCATAATATTAGCAGCACTAGATAATGGAGTACAAGGTTATGGGATGTGTTAAATGTATGCCAGGCTAAAGAGATAAGTCTTTAGTCTACGTTTAAACTGGGAGACTGTGTCTGAGCCCTGAACACTGTCAGGAAGACTATTCCAAAGTTTTGGAGCTAAATACGAAAACGCTCTTCCCCCTTTTGTGGAATTTGATATTCTGGGAACTACTAGAAGTCCGGAATTTTGTGATCTTAAAGAGCATGGTGGATTGTAACGTGTTAGAAGACTGGCTAGATATGTCGGAGCTAAACCAATTAGAGCCTTGAACATAAATAGTGCTAATTTATAGTCAGTTCTAAACTTAACAGGTAGCCAGTGCAGGGATGATTATATTGGGGTTATATGATCATATTTTCTTGATCTGGTAAGAACTCTGGCGGCTGCATTCTGGACTAACTGTAGCTTGTTTATTGAAGATGCAGGACAACCACATAGCAATGCATTACAATAGTCCAGTCTGGAGGTCATGAATGCATGAATTAGTTTTTCTGCATCAGATACAGATAAAATGTTCCTAAGCTTGGCAATATTTCTAAGATGGAAGAAGGCTATTTTTGTAATATTGGATATATGATTTTCAAAGGACAAGTCGCTGTCTAATATTATGCCCAGGTCTTTCACTGTTGAGCTAATAGTAACAGAACATCCTTCAAGCTGAATTGCGAGAGCTTCTGTGTACTGGTTTTTGGGCCAATAAGTAATATCTCTGTCTTATCAGAATTTAGTAATAGAAAATTATTTGCCGAGCCCGTGACACGTGGTGATAAGTTTAAATAGCTCTTCCTTCCCTATACTGGTAAAGCATTGTAGCTTTAAGTGTGGAACTATAGGCTGATGTGGATCACCGGATGCTGTCAAAGGTTGAACATCCAATATTTTGTTCCTGATACTATCAATTTTTTTTTAGTGAAGAAATTCATAAAGTCCTCACTACTTAACTGTGCTGAAATACTCTCTCCAGAAATCTGATGTTTTGTTAGTCTAGCCACTGTACTAAATAAGAATCTGGGATTGTTCTGGTTTATATCAGTTTGCTCAGATGCTCAGCCCTAGCAGCTTAGTGTAGGGCCCTGGGGGTCTATACACGGTGGCCAGAGCAAGATATAGTAGGGATTTTTTATGTATGTCAGAGAGTGCAACATTAAGGATAAGGACTTCAAATGAGTTAAACCTGGGTCCTGTTTTCTGAGTAACAGTAAGAGAATTATTATAGTTGGTTGCAACACCACCACCACGACCTATCTGACAGGGCTCATGCTGATATCAGTATCCTGATGGAGTAGACTCATTTAGGCCAATGTACAATATTCATTTTTCTAAACCAGGTTTTGGTAAGACAGAGTGCATCAAAACTATAACCTGAGATCATTTCATTAATAATACGTGCTTTCGGTGCAAGGGATCTAATGTTGAGAAGCCCAAACTTAAGAAATTGTTTTTCTTTACCTGTTTGGCCTTTGTCAGGTTTAATTGTGATTAGATTATTTTGAGAGCTAGTAACGAATTTATCCTTTAATCTCACTAATTGGGGAACAGACACAGTTTCTATAGGACGAGCTATGTATGAACTTGTATTAGTCTGGCGAGTTGAACAGTAGCTATTATAATTGTGATTGTGATCTGAGGTATGACTTACCAGTCAGATGGTGCGCAGTGTCCTGGAGATGTTGTCCGAGAGGACTGCTACTGCAGCTCTGCTTGGGTGCAGGCCATTGTAATGGTAGAGCCTAGGACGTTCCCAGAAAACATTCCAGTTATCAACAAATGGTATTTTCTTTTCTTGACACCAAGACTGTAACCATTCATTAAATTTAAATAGCCTACTGAACCTTTCGATTCCTTGCTGGAATGTGGGAAGTGGTCCTGACACGATGATTCTCGTCATGGGCGATGTGGTGCGAACCTGTTTAAGTCCTGGCTGAAAACACCTTTGCTTAGTCAAGCTTTCAATGTATCTATTTTTTAGGTAAAGTAGCATATCTGGAATGTTCATGGGCATAGAGTGTTTGGTGTACTGGGATGTTTGGATGCTGTCATGTTACCACCTTTGTAAGTCGCTCAGGTTTGGACTGTGAAGAGGTTGGACGTTTTATGTCCCAGGAAGCCTTCATGACTGTCATCTTCTGGTTCTCCCTTTTAGTTATGCTGTCATAGCTAATGTTGCCGGAGTCCCTGCCTGCACTTTGCACATAATCTACAATGTCTTTAAACATCACATGATCACAAGTATACCTAATATTTTTCTCTCTTTCTCTTTCTGTTTGTCTCAGTCATGCTATACATCCTATTCCCAAGCTCCCAGTGTTCTGAGTTTCCAGTGTGACTACTTCTTCTTTCCAGACCTGCCTGATCCATCCAGACGCTCAACCTCTAGTTGGAGTTTTGTCACTTAGTGGTGCTCATTGCTGATGGGGATGGATCTGCATGGACAGCCTGTGACCCAAGGGGCTGCTGTGGATAGAATCACTGGGAGACTGGCAACTGGCATTGCCTAAGTCAGCATTGAACTCTGAAACTACACAAACCTATTAGTTCCTTTAGTATTAGTAGGACATTATCAACAGTTACATTATTTACTGTCCAGTATCACCCAAATGCGGATGAGTTCCCTACTGAGCCTAGTTCCTTACAGGGTTTTTTCCTCATATCTTCTCAGGGAGTTTTTCCTCGCCGCTGTCGCTCAGGCATGCTCATTAGGGATAAATGTTAGAAATAAATATTAACCTAACTTTAAAATTTATATTTTTTTCTACGTTTCCATAATTCTGTGAAGCTGCTTTGAAACAATGGCCATTGTTAAAAGTGCTATACAAATAAATTCAATTTAATTGAATATCATTTCACATTTTTAAAATTTGTGATCTAATTTCTAAAATGTTGCAGCATACTGACTTGTCCACCTCTGATTAAAAAAATGGTGAAATAAAAAAAAGTCACAAAAACAAAGGTGAGGTAAACAAATAAATACTTTTATTACACTTTAAGAATTTTACACGTCTAACATGAATATTTTTTCGTCTCTTGTAAAGTGGAATCAAATCAAATCTGGAAGCCCGGTCTGCAGAGATATTATTATCTCATTTACACAACCACAACACTGCCTCAGTTTATGACTTGCATCATAACAGCAGTGAGTCTGTTGGTGAAAGAATTCAGTTCATTTTTCCCCACAAGATGAACACCAAACTGAACAGATGAACACCAAACTGGCCTTTGAACTTCATCCACCATGCCACCGGGTTCTGGGTTTTTACATGTTCACTACAAACTTGCCATAATCTGGTCCTAATCCCAGACTTTTTACCCCCTGAGCTACCACTGCCATGTGTGTCTAAAAACTATGAAACATCATGCCTCTATCCAATCCAGCTTTCCACTGGAGACACGAATCGTCACTGTACCCATATGCAACACAGAAAAAATAAATAAATCAAGACTCGAAAGATTTCCACATTTCACTTTAACACTGCATGCAACTTGCACAGAAATTCGAATCTTAATGTGTTTGGCTTCCCCTGAACTTCCTTTTTGTGTTCGTTAACCGTGAAGGTTATATAAGCTGATATAAGGACACTTCCCAAAAACTTTCACTGCCAACGAGCCACATCATTTCACACGTCCTAAAGCATATCAAAGTCACACAGCAGCCAGCACAAAGGCATCGTTTTCATCTGTTTTCTTCTGTTTTGACACTTGTTACACATTCAAATGCACAAATATTGTTTCTCTTGTATTGTGAACTGGATGATGATGAAAATAATCTTTTCACAGAAAAGATTTTACAGAAAAGGTTTTACAGAGTAGTGTAGCGAATTTAGCTCAAAATTTAAATATTTAAGTGTAATTATAATTGGTTATAATTAATTATAAATATTCAAATGGGGGTTCTTAGAACTAAATGTCAGAGAATCAATAACACAACTATTTGATTTGTTCGTCCAGCGAACGGACCATATAATTATTTATTAATTCCGTGAAAAGTTATCTTCCTGGCCAAGAAAGAATAACTACTTTATAAAGTACTAGCTGTAATTTAGCACATAGCAAGAGCAATGTTCAGGGACCCCGAAATTGTGAGCAAAGCACAGAGACAATCACTCGTGAATAAAACGCATTTAATAAAACAAAAACACACAACACATACTAACTACGACACACATACATAAAAGACATAATAAGGCCTATAGGAGAGAATAAGGAGGTAAAGAGAGATAGAGAGTAAGGAAGGGAATACTGAGGAAACCAGAACGAGAGAGAGAGAGAGAGAGAGAGAGAGAGAGAGAGAGAGAGAGAGAGAGTTTGAAGGAGATAAGGAAACAGAGAAGAGATCAAATATGGCAAGTTTCAAATCGAGTTTTGATTGCCACCGTGTGAGAATCAAGGTAATTAGGATTCACCTTAATAAAGGGGCTTCAGCTTAAAATTATGGATCTAAAATAATTAGTAATTTTTACTTGCATTGGTTTGTTGATAAGAGTCCTGATGTAGGGGATCAAGGAGGTTTGGAGATTCAAAGTCCTCGGAGTAAGCAAGAGATTCTGCTGGAATGAAAAAGGTTTCGGTGATGCAAACAAAAGTTTCTCGATTGAAGCTGCAGGCAAAGTCTCAGAAGAAAGTGAAAGTGTTGTCCCAAAGAAAGACTCTTCTCCCGAAGAAGAGTCGGGCCACAATGAGGTCGTGCTGGGAAGAAAAGGCGCACTGGGGCCCCCCTGACCGCAGAGCGGAGAGGGGGTTGGCCCCCGTGGGGCCAAGCCGAGCTGAGCAGAGCAAAAATCTGAGCAACAAAAGCTGAGCTAAAAAAGCTACGATAGATGGGTGCTTAGGGTTTTTATTGATCCCTTGGTCGCGCCCAGTTTTTCAGAGTGACCAATCCAACACCTGAAACTTTTAGAGGGAAAGAGTTTCTTTGTCTCCGCTCGGTCACTCATTTGCATACTTTATGGTGAAGTCAGGGATGGATAAAGTTTCAATTAAAGTATCGTAGGCTCATATTATGTACTTGAATGACCACATGGCCTACACTATTGCTTATAAAAGTAAAAGAGGATCATTTTGATAGTAGACACGAAAGAGAGAGTATGAGAGGAGAGGAAACTGGGTATAGGCAATTAAAACATACATTCTTATCTTATAAAACATGGTTCTGTTTCATGAAAACACAGAACAACAGGTCATGAGTGGTAATACAGCCATAAAAATATAAAGGCAAAAGGGGAATACATATACAGGTGTGTTAGGCATGGGTCAGGTAGGGTTTTACTATTGTTTTATTGAAACTTGAATCAAGGAACTCTCCTTATGTGTGTGCGTGTGGGGGTCAGGATGAGCGTTTCCAGACGCTTTGGGTGTATGTGTGTGTGTGTGGGTGTGTGTGTGTATGTATACGTGTGTGTGTCTTCAGTCAGAACTTTGGTCATCCCCCGGTCAAGGCATTGATTTGGTTTAGATTAGGGAATTCTTGTTGACTTTTAACAGCAGTACAACTGCTAGGCGCAGGGTGATTTGCATGTTAAGGTCACAAGTTGATGGGAAGTTCCAGGGGTGTGAGGCTGGGCTATCAGTACTGATGGTCTGAAAAACTCTAACATTCATGGAGGCAGGATTCCTTCTTTGTCTCCAGTCTCGTTGGGGGGGGGGGGGTCATTGGTTATCCAGAGCCATCAGACATCCCAGAACCTGGCTCCCATGAGTTACAGCATGTCGGTTGAGGTATAATGAAACGACTATAAGTAGCGATAGCTCAGTTGTGAGCTGTGTAATAGTTAATTGAGTTTTTGAGAAGGATGCAACGGACCCCATGAGCAAGTGAGCCGACCTGGAGACGCTACAATAGAATTTCAATAGCGAGCGTTTACATGTAGATCATTTCACACCAACAAACAGCTCTTGAGTTGTTGCTTTCAAGAGGTGGGTTTTTTCCCCTGAAACCTCACCACATGCTTCATATTTAACCAAAAATGAAGGCTGCTGTCGGAACTCAGAGCCCCCTTTGAGTGGACATATCACAGGGTGGAATTTTAGATTGTGTCAGTTTCTATTTTGTCCATAATCTTACCCAATGAACTCAATTAACTATCAAATACTTAGCCAAAATAACGGAGATCTCAGTCAGCAGATGAAAAGAAGCAGGTTTCCTTATTGAGATATGCAGTCAATAACATGAATTTCTGAAGAGAGCAGCTGCTCTGAAAAACCTACTTATACCCCAGGCGCCCCACACCTACTTGTCAAAATATTTCAAAATATTTTGAACATTTCACATTTTGTATCTTACATACGGGTCGTTTCACACACTGCTCCTCACAGATCATCTTGGCCTTGCTTGCTGCCTTCCACAACGATGTTTAAGTACCCTGATCTCTTCTTCTATGTTATTTTGATATTATTATTTTTTATTTTGACAGCTCGATCCAGGTTAGATGGTTAGATGCGCTGCTATGTTTAAGTAAGCCTTGCAATTACGCGGTCTCATATCCTCCCCGCTTCATCGCTGGCGTTCCAATGCTGTTGTTTACCATAGACTAGATCACATTGCCCTAACAGCCCACCACTATCATATCACAGTAACCTGGCTTGTCACCCACTGTTTTCCCCTTGCCTTAGTGCATATCTTGGGCCCTGAGCCTTTAAGCATTTCATTGCCTTTTCTCTTAGTGCCTGCAAAGCTTTATTTAAGATTACATAGTCACACAATATGCACCTCACTCAGCTGTAACTTCTAATGTTTTCTCTTTTTCTATGTCCAGTCTCAGTGTGAATATTATACTAGCATGCTAATATTAATGGTTCTGCATGATTATTATAAAGGTTATACTTGATTGTTATAGACTTGTATTAATCAAAGCAAGACAGCTATTTAATCAATAGCTAAATAATTTTGATAGATAGATACTACTTTTAGGCATATTGCTAAATTAAAGCTAAGTATATTACTTTTAGGCCAATTCAAAGCTAGGTATATAATTATAAGCTAGGTATATAATTTCTCTCTGACATCACTCCCCCCTTTGAGACTCTTGAGTCTCACATTCAACTTGTACGTGTCTTACTACTCTGTGTTCTTATCCCTCATGGTAATGGTATTTACATCATCTTCTGTGACAATATACAACATGGTTTTCATGCGCAATGTCCTTAAAGATGAGGCTCAGTTTCTTCTGACCCAGGCACTTTACGTGCCGTGGAGGGTCTGTTGGAGCTCCTAGGTGAGGTTCACCTAGCACTTCACCTGGGGCTCATCACTACAAGGTCTAATGTGTCACGTGGACACTATCTATGTTGGGTAGACATCAGCAGCATTTATGATTATGAAAAACTCTAAGTTCCACATAATTAGATTCTTTTGTATTTCTAACGTATCAAGTATGCTTTTATAACACTGTTCTAACATTTTCCATCTATTGTACCTGTCCTCTATTTTCCTATTATTTCACATCCACACATCACTTCCCCCTATTACTTCATTACACAAGCTTCTTCTCAAGGTGAACCAGGAGTGGGTGAAAAACCCTCAGGTGCCAATTGCGAGGGAAAATTCCCCCTCTGCCCGCATCTTATTTGCATGACAGTGTGTTCATATCACCAGGTCCACATAATCAATTAAATGAACATTTAAACATAACACAGGCAGACATAAAATGTGACATGCGATGTACACGGCTGGTCTCTGGTAATCTACATACGTTCAGTATCCGCCATCAGCATGAGACAGACTATATGGATTTAACGTGTAGGTCAACCTGCTGTCACTTGGCTCTAATACAGCACATGTCCCCGGCGATGCCGTGGATCATCACTATCGACATTTGCCATACTTCTGCAAACAACACTTAACCTAAGATAGAAACAGCCTAGACAGACATGGACATACAGAAAACAAGTAACACAGACTAGACAAACAAAGCAAACAACATCTCCACTCTCGTCTATCAGCAAGAGACTTTATTCTGACCCTGTAACTGACATATTCATTTGCATTAACATATAACTGTACATTCCTGTACGTTTGAACACTCTGATGTACACGTAATTTCCAGACTCCACCTGATGTGGCTGCTCCTCCATCTCGGTACCATGTACGGCTTTGCCAACCTGTGAACACAAAGTTCTATGGATCTGGATTAGATGTTTTACATAACTTGACATTTCACCTTCAAGCTGCTCCAAGGTTGGGCCCTTATAGGGTCCCCGAATGAAAGCTACTGGCATTGGTCACCCCATAAGCATTTCATGTGGTGTTAAGTGAGTGTTTCTGTTGGTTTGAGAATGCATTTTCATCAGTGCTAACGGCAATGCTTGTACCCAATTCAGCTTGGTGCTCGCACAGATCTTAGCTATTTTCTCTTTTAGCACTCCATTTGCTCTTTCTACAATCCCCTGAGACTGTGGGTGGTACACACAGCCTAGACGGTGTTTCAGGCATAAAGCCTCTGCCATAGCTTGCATTACTTCATTCACAAAGTGGGGACCATTGTCTGAGCTCAGCTGATCTGGGATGCCAAAACAAGGGATTATTTCCCTGCTCAGGAACTTAACTATTGTCTTGGCGTCATTTTTGGCCGTAGCTTGCACCTCTACCCATCGGCTGAACCGATCTATCACTATCAGAATATACCTTTTTTCATCCTTTCTTTTTGCAGTTCCCATATCCACAAAGTCCATATCCATTACTGTCTGAATGGTCCCATGGGTTCTGGTATGTGGCTGAGCCTCAGCAGAGTTTTTAAAACTTGCACTGAGTCTTGTACACATTGCTCTTTGGTTTGACAGATCATCCACATACTGCAATATTGTGCTGGACACATCCAAATTGGCCAGATCTCGAGCAAGAACTTGGTTGAAAACTGACGGACTTTCACAATAGCCTTGCGGCAGTCTTGTGTATGTATATACTGCTGTCCACCATAGGTAAAAGCAAACAGAAACTGTGAATCTGGATGCACAATCTGGATGGGACACTAAAGAATGCTGAGCACAGATCAATTACTGTATACCATTTTGTTCCTTCTGGAATGTTAGACAAAAGGGTGTGTGGATCTGGGTCTACTGGATTTTCTGCTATCACCACATGGTTTACTGATCGCAGAGTATGGACCAGCCTCCATTTGTCTGAATTTGGTTTTCTGACCGGAAAAATGGGAGTGTTGCACTGACTTTTTGTTGGGACCAGAACTCCTGCTTCTGCTAGTCCCTCAATTGTTGGCTTTATCCCCACTATTGCCTCCTTTGACAAGGGGTACTGTTTTTGATATGGTAACCATGCTCCTGGTTTAAGCTGTATCTTAACTAGACCTGCTGACTTTACTAGCCCTACATCTGTCTGATGTCTGGTCCATAACTGGTCTTGTACTTGTGCCAATGCTTCCCCCCTTTCTTCCTCTGTGAGCTCCTGCTCTTCCGCCCTTTGGGGCAGTTGTTTCATCCTGCTCTTCACCATTCTCATATTCTCAGCCATACTTATCAGCACAGTCTGTGGCCTTATCTCATCTATCACTATCTGCTCTATTCTAAGAAACTTTCTATCTGGGGACACACTGACTCCCTGTCCTACCTGTGTCCACTGTATCCCCTGACTTGCTTCCCTCACCATTGGTCCTAATTCTTTTGATTCAAAACCTTGCCCAATCAGCAGGGAGACAGGAGGAGCAGCATCAGGAATCTGGTACCACTGTTCAAGTTGTGATGGTAGTTGAACTGTCGCAGCTACCCCCTGAGGTCCTACTATTAGGTTTATAGTCTTCAGAGTGTACTGTGTTCTTGCCACTCGTTTGTCCCACATGGACTCATATTCTTCATTTTGTCCTTCTTCATCATACATCATCATACGTCATTGTGCAGTGCCATGGATCTCTGTTTTCTTGATAACTGGGCTGCATTTTAATAAGCCAGGGTTTCCACTGTGCGTACAGGTCCCTTATTCCATTGTGCATGTTTAGTTCCAACCAATACACCTTGTCCATTGTGCATAGTTCTAAGTTAGTCTCCTTCATGACATACTGGGCCTCTTCACATGCTTCCCAGGGGTGGCCCCATAGGGCCTCCCAAGCTCATTGGTCCTTGGGGCTGTTGATTAGGCCCCATCCAGGGTCCCATCCAATTTCCTGGACCTTGCCATTCTGGATTTTGCTGTAGACCTCCTCTTGGGGGCGCCATTTCCTGTTGATAGGCATGGGCAGTCTCGTTGCAGGTGACTGAGGTCTTGACATACCCAACATCTTCCTCCTCTTCCTCCTTGATTCATTGGATCTCTTCCTCTCAATGGTCCCTGACCCCATCCTCGATTCTGGGGTGGGTACTGTTGAAATGGGGGGGTACATTACCGTTGGTGGAGGCGCATAATAAGCAGGTTGCATATGCTGCAGTGGGACAACTGGCGTGGTTTGTGTCATGGCTGCTGGCTGTGGCACCAGAGGTGCAGGCTGAGCCACAGGGGGCACTGCTGGTTGCAACACCAGCACTGCTGCCTGTTTTGATATGTTTTTCTCTTCCTTCTTCTTTTCCACAATTTCTTGTTTGGTGCGGGCCAGTTCACTCAGCTGGGCCTTGTGGAGCTGCATTACCAGGCTTTCAGCTGCCTCCTTTGCTTCTTTTTCTCTTTGTCTGTGCAGCTCCACATAATGAATTACATTAGCCTCGAAGATGGGCCAAGCCATTGTATTCAGTCCCACTACTGTTTCCAGTTGATCTTGGACCTCTATTGGAAGAGCTTTCTTTACCATCATATGAAACAGGGTTTGGCTTGCTGCTGTTTCATCCCATGCTCCTCCCATTTCTTTTCTCCATGCCTTTTGCAGCTTTAATACAAATTCTGTTACACTCTCATTCTCTTCCTATTTGATTTTCTCTACTCTTCCTGGATCTGCCCGCATCGGATATGCATCCCTCAGAGACTGCCAGATTTGATTACGGTGGGTCCCAAACAGGCTTGGATCATATTTCTGTCCCACTGCCTCTCTTCTCAGGTCCACATTGTGAAAAATTTCAATCATCTTGGCCTTACCCAGTGACTGAGACAATATTGCCTTGACATCTCCTAATGCCAGTACTTGTCCAATTTTTTGCTCCTCAAACTGTGTGATCCATTTTTGAGCCCCTTCACAGATGCTTGGCAGTCTGCCAATTAATCCCGTCAGGTCCATGAATGACCACGGGACATAGGCCACATCATTTTTCAGGAAATTATTCAACAGTTAAATCAAATTAATTTATTGTCTGAGTCACTGTTAAATAGCACAATATGGCAAATTACTGTCAAACACTATGGTGAGGCAGACAGCTCAGTTGTAAAAGAGCTTGTCAAGGCAGTTATTGACAGCAATATGTTGTTACAGTGCACAAAAGAAGGAGGTCCTCTTTCCACAACCAAAAGGAGAACATTGTACTACTTGGGAGAATTTCCAGTGGCCATGACGGTTGAATACAAAATTGTTGATGATGATCAATATTATGTCTATGTCCCTATTATTCAAATGTTGCAGAAATTTCTGAATAAAAAAGAAGTTCTTGATAAGGTGCTGGCTTCAGGTGAGACCTCAGGGGGATATGGCAGTTACAGGGATGGCACACATTATAAGGATAACTCCTTTTTTGCAGAAGATGATCACAAAATATCTCTTAACCTATACCTAGATGATTTCGAAGTGGCCAATCCACCCGGAACCTCGTGAAAGAAGCACAAATTGTGTGCTATCTATTGGATTCTTGCAAACCTGCCAGCAAAACACGTCATCTCTACATACCATTCAGCTAGCTCTCCTGTGTAAATCAAATGTAGTTAAGAAGCATGGCTACTCAAAAATACTTCACCATCTAATTGAAGACTTGAAATGTCTTGAACAGCAGGGAGTATATGTTGAACAGCTGGGATCTTGTGTAAGGGGATCTGTTCTGCATGCCCTTGCGGATAATCTGGGCGCCCACTCATTAGTGGATTTTCAGGAAAGCTTTAGAGTGAATTTCCCATGTAGGTTTTGTCTGGCCACAAGGGAGGGCATTAAAGTCAAGGAAGTCAGGTCAGGGTTTTTTGAAATGAGAACAAAAGAAAAACACCAGCAGCATGTCCAAGATGTTCAACAGGACAGTACTCTGACAGTGCAGTATGGTGTGAAGAGTAGCTGTCCCTTGAGTGACAGTTTGAGACACTTTCATGCAATTGGTGGTTTCCCTCCAGATCTGTTGCATGATCTGTTAGAGGGCATTGTCCCTGTACAGATGGCATTGTGTTTACAGGATTTAATTGGCAAACATTACTTTTCCCTGGAGTCCTTAAGTGGTGCCATCAAACAATTCCCATACAAATTTTCAGATAGGCCTGACCAGCCACAGCCTATTCAACAACTGTTTGCAACCAAGAAAACAATAGGAGGAAATGGCCATGAGAATTGGGCCCTTTTGAGACTCCTCCCACTCTTGATTGGCCATAACGTGGGAGAGAATGAACATACCTGGGAAGTGCTGATGTTGCTAAAAGACGTTGTTGAATTGAGTATGTCTGTCCAATTTACTGATGACACAGTGGAGTTTTTGAATTGCAAGATCTCTGAACACAGAGCTTTGCTTCAAAAAGTGTTTCCAAACTTTGTTCTGCGTCCAAAGCATCACTACATAGAGCACTATCCTCAGTTAATCAGAATGTACGGGCCACTGAGAAATCTTTGGACAATGAGATTTGAAGGGAAACATAAGTTTTTTAAGAGAGTTATCCGGCATGCACAAAACTTTAAAAATGTTCCCCTAATGCTGGACAAGAAGCATCAAATGACAATGGCCTATCACATGGATGGAAGTTCCATTTTCAAACCAGGCATACAAATGGATAGGGTCAGTAGTTCACTTGTAACAGCCTTCCCTGAGAATATTTGCGTCTGAGGAGTCCTAATTGCAGCACAGTGCTTGTTTCACCCAGTGTTACCATTGATGGCATTAAGTATTGCCCAGACATGGTGGTTTCAGTTGGATCTTGTTCAGGTTTGCCAGAATTCGTGCAGATTGAAAAGGTTTTGGCCATCAATACTGACAAAATATTCCTTTGTAAACCCCAGACGGCTTGGTACGTTGAGCATTTGCGCTGTTATGAGTTATGCAGTTTGCATTCACTGCAAGTTATTCTGCCGTCAGAACTAAACAACCCCTTCCCATTGGCAGCATATATTGTGCGAGGCCAGTTCTTTGTCACATTGAAGCATTACATCTGCTGCTAAATTACATGCATGTGTTTATCATTATTGTTTCTGTATTTATATTATCTTATTTTATATTGTTTTTCTTTAGAATTTCACGTAGCCATGATACTTCGCGTTATTGTGCATGATGGTGACATCCGAAAAGTAGTTATTCCCGAAAAACCAGCCGATGTTGATGCCTTGAAGCACATGCTACAGGAGAAGCTGCATATACTCTATATACTATATAGACACTATACACTATACTATATAGCTCTCATATACTTTCCACGTTCAATATGAAGACCCTGATTTTAATAATGCATTATGCAATGTCGATGATTTGCCAGAAAGGGTGACATTAAAAATAATTCCTCTATCCACATCTCCATCTTCAAGTCAGGGAAACATTGTCATTCTCTCAGGTTCTGATGCATCAGAGCAGTTATCTGCAGAACGACAGAGTGAGTGGCCCGAGGATTTTGAAATCCCCAAATGTTCTGTTAACGTTGAATATCGTCTTCGTCAAGGAAACCTCGCTTTTATGAAAGATGGAACTTATCTTAATGTTGGAAGAGACAGAAAACATGATATACTGGAAAGTCTTGCAGGGATTATGTACAATTTTAAGGCATATCCAAGAGATGAAGATTTTGCCCAAGTTGCAGCAGTGCTTATCAGAGCACACCCATGTTTGACCGAACCAGGCTCCTCAACAGGCTCAGCTGGTTGGAAAAACAGCCTGAAGTTTAAAATAGCAAACAAAACTGTGTAAATCTGGCTGTAGTGATGTTGCTGTTGAGGGAAAGATAGGAAGGGGAGGAAAGGCATTAAAAAACCTAGACGGTTTGAAACAAATTTCTTGCCAAAGTTTCTCAATGGGGAGTGTGGGAAATAATTTTATAGTCTGAAGTGTGTATGTATGGAATTTTTGTTTGATGTTGTGTAAAATAATCAGGGGCCAGCATGACTGAGTTTTCAGGTAAAGTTTATTCATTAGATCGTTTGATTCTGAGAACAATATAGGGTTTAATGCGACATGTGAGTCGGTCATTGGCCTTGCATGTAGTCTGCAAGGGCTTCAGAGAATGAGCAGCCGTATCAGTGATGTCAGTCTGGCAGGCTTTCTCAGCGGTAGCAGGCTTGCCAACTTTGGGCCAGTCAATATTAGACCTGTACTTCAGGTCATCATGACCAATCTTCACCCTGCTGGTACCTTGAGAGGCAATGACCTCATCATGGAGCAAACGCAGACATGTTGAACAGCAATGGCAGTACCAGGTGAAATGTCTAGATTAAATATGCAGAAAAGAAAGATAGATGAAAAAGCAGTGAAATGTAAAAATGCAATAATAAAGAACAAAGATGGGGGAATCCCACTGGTGGGGGCGGAGACACCCACATTTTTAATATAATGATTCGCGAAAGTTTAATTATAATGGTATTCGAAAAGTTACAAAGTCAAAGATAATGGTGTCAAAAAAGAACCTAATGCTCCAAAAAAGAAAATAGGTGGGACTTTCTCAGCATAAAGCTGGTGACGTGTTACTTTTGGAAAAGATAAGGAAAATGACTATTTTCATTTTCTTATGCATTTTTGCATTAGTCTTATGCATTTTTGCATTAATATTGTTGACACTTCAGGTACTCTGGGGGTTTGGATAGGTTTTGCATACAAGTGTGTTTTATGCAGTTCTTCAAGTTTTGGGCTGTTGAACAAACTTTAACATTTTTATATGAGCATAGATTTTGCCATTTAACAGGAAATGACCAAAAGGAACCCCACCTCTTTGGTTGCATGAAGAAAAAAAACAAAACATCGGCCGTCATTACCTCCTGAGGTTCTTTGTGAGAAGACAGCAGCAGTGGACACTGTAATTAGCATCAAACTGATTTACATCAGGATGAGGAATCTTCATCTTACTTTAATGCTCGGTAAACTCAACATTTATATCAATATGTCTGGCTTATAATTAACATTATTATATAATCTCCACATATTATATGTGTTATGTCTATTCTTATGGGTTATGCACATCACTTTGTTTTTAAGATAACATCTAGATAATATCTCAGATTTCCGGCGCTGCCCTGGAACACTCCGTACCAGAGTTACTCTGTGCTGTGTAACAGTAGTGTTAGTGCTGAAACAAGATGTACTTGTCTGATTTGTAAAATACATTTTTTTGTAGAATTGTTTTTAAAAGTATTTGACTCTGCACCTCTGTTTCTGCCCATTGCAGTAGTTTATTGCTGTGTTTTTTGTTTTTTTTTTTACTTCTGTGTCGAGGGTTACTACTGCTATAGATTTGTCCTGTGTAAAAAAAAAAAAAGAAAGAAAGACAGAAAGAAAATGAAGCTTTATTAAAGCTGTTGCTGTGTTATATTAAGGCCAGAAAGAGCGCACTGTATATTCACACTCTAACTATGGCTTCTTGACCGAATCAATGAAACAATGAAAAACTGAACTCAAAATAAGGCAAATTTCTTTCTTTCTCGCTAATTTGTTTGATCTGTGTGCTATGAATGGATCGGCATCATTATGGAGTTGCATGTCACCATGAAAGCTGCAGAAAGATTTAGGGTTATTAGATGTAAGCATTATTGAATGATGTAAATTTCATTAAAGCATGTAGTTTAAAACTAATAAGTACAGATCTTGTCCAAAGCCTCAGGATGGCGAGTTTTAATCAAAGAAGGGAAGGAATGTTATAGGAGGAAGCTGGAGAGTAGTCTCACCCACTCCCAGTGCAATAGCCCCCCTCTTCCTCCAATTAAATTCAATTAAATCAAATTTATTTATGTAGCACTTTTTTTTTTTATTTTTTTTTTTTTTACAATGGACATTATTTCAAAGCTTTACAGAAGTAACAGAAGAAACAGAGAAGGAAAAAAATATATAAAGTTTTAATTAAAGTTACTATATTATCCCTAATGAGCATACCTGTGGTGACGGTGGCAAGGAAAAACCAGGCTCAGAAGGGAACATTTGGGTGACACTGGACAGTAAATAATGTAACTAAATAATGTCCTTTCTACCAGTGGTGGGCTGTGCATTTCACACCTAGGCCTTCACTGGTGTCCTTCCTGAATTAATCCACCTCTATACCATCATTATGACGCCACCATGGGCATCGCTAGGCCATTTTTAACATTTCTACTCAGCCCCCCTAAAAATTCTGCAATTCTCCATAAACTGTATACAAATTTGTGATCGCCTCAGTCCCCTTTTAGTTTCATATGAAACCTCCCCATCTTTCAGCGCGTTCTTTAATCCACAGACTGCGGCATCGCAGAAGTGTGTGTGTGTGTGTGTGGGATTAGGAAGACTCGTTGGCTTGTTCAGTACTCAAATGTTATACACATCTATGCAATACAGTGGAATGCTGCAATAAGTTTACAATCCCACCCTGTTAGTCAAACCTTTATTTTATTTTATTTATTTATTTATTACTATTATACACTCACTGATCCCCCCTTAAATGGACATTCTGGAATTGCCCCTGGACTTCACGGCAATAGATACTAATCAACTGTTAAATAGCAAAGTAAAAAAGAAATTAGTCTACAGTATTTCACACCTCACAAGGAATAGTCAATTTTATAAAGGTTACTTTTCTCAAAAATGTATTTGTGCGGTTCGCTGCCTCTGACTACTCCAATTATCCAATCAAAGGACGGGAAATTGCTGACGTAATCGTATGCCTGCTAGATGGCCCCAGTGTCCTCAACTCAAAATTTGATTGGTTAATGTAACAATTTCATTGCCACTTATTTTAAGCTATGGGCGCCTGCACTATTGATTCTGAAGGCCTTAAGGCAGATTTCTTTCACCCTGGCAACACATGATGTCATCCACTGGCTGAAATATGATTGGATAAATATTCTTATCATAAATATACACTACTGGAAGCAGCATAACCGAGAGAAAAGCTATGAAATGTAGAGAATAGACTATTGGGAATAATTTAATACACATTCATGGAAAATATAATAAATATATTAAAATCCAAGTCAGTGATTCAGATCACTGCTGTTTAGGCCAGCAGAGGAGGACTTGCTGACCCTGACGGTCCGCCACTGCTTTCTACAACAGCAACCAAGGGCTTATGGGGAACTATTAGGTCAGTGTAGTTTCAGAGTTACAGACACTAATTCCTTGCTTCCGCAAGCTGACAGATGTAATGGCAGATCTGTGATGGTGTGATAGTCTGCAAGTGGTTCTGTTCCTCCATACAGCACTCCCCCTCTCCCCCCTCCATTAAACCACTATATATATCTCAAAACCCATACGACCTTATGATCTGCACTGCTCAGTGATAATCTACTGGACATGCGAGTGGATGCTTCTTTGGTGACCTTGATAATCAAATACCTCACATGTCAACCACTGTATGTGAGGCTGAAGAACACTGTTTCAGACATCATAGTGAGCAGCACAAGGGACCCTCATGGGACAGTCCTGTCTCCCTTTCTGTTCACAGACTACACATCAGACTTCAGACACTGCTCACAGTCCTGCCATCTGCAACCTTTTCTGATGACTCTTTTGTTGTAGGCTGTATTAGAAGAGGTCATGAGGCTGAATACCATAAAGCAGGTGATGGATTTTAGAAAGCAGAGGATTCCCCCAAACCCAATCAGCATCATGGGCAATGAGGTGGACATTGTGGACAGCTATAAGTATCTGGGTGTCAACATAACAAAAGAAACAAAACAAAACAAAAACACTCATGCACTGTACAAGAAAGGTCAGGGTCAACTGTACTTCCTCACGAGACTCATGTACTTTAATGTCTGCAGAACCATGCTGCATATGCTCTGTGGTAGCCAGCTTTATCTTCTACACTGTAGTGTGCTGGGGTAGCAGAGGTAGCTAATATATTACTAATACAATAATGATCAACTTTTTGAAAAATGTTTATTTATTATCTTTCTTAATAGCAATAAAATGACATTTTGCACAAATCTAGAAACCGAGAATTCTTAATTCTTAAGATGAAATCTTGAAATATATAAAAAAAAGCATTACTTTCTTTAAGAAAAACAGTTTTAAAAATATGATGGGGTTTTGTGGTGCTTCCACTCTAGGTGGTATTGTTTAAGTTAATTTTAAATAATGTGTTATTTTTGATTACTACAGATTGAGAGAAGTATTACTGATGCAGCTTATCAAAAAATGTGAAAAACGGATTGTTTAGATTTTAAGGTATTATGTATATAAATGACTGATTTGTATTTCAGTGGAAGAGATTACAGTGTCTCAGGATTATGACATGTTTGTGATGTGCCAGAGCTGTTTTACTTCTTGTTTTTGGAATTGCTGACTGTTGCCAGAGTGTGGGAAAGAGGTAAAGAAGAGGTGCAGGCAGGTTGGAATGGGTGGAGAAAGGTGTCAGGAGTTCTGTGTGATAGAAAAATATCAGCAAGAATCAAGGGGAAGGTGTACAAGACAGAGACCGGCCATGTTGTATGGTTTAGAGATACAACATGTCACTGAGGAAGAGACAGGAGTCAGAGCTGGAGGTAGCAGAGCTGAAGATGTTGAGGTTCTCTTTGGGAGTGACACGGTTGGACAGGATTTGGAACGAGTACATCAGAGGGACAGCTCATATTGGACTTTTGGGGGACAAAGATAGGGAGGCCAGATTAAGATGGTTTGGACATGTCCAGAAGAGGGAGAGTGAGTATATTGGTAGGAGAATGTTGGACATAGAGCTGCCAGGAAGGAGGCAAAGAGGAAGGCCAAAGAGAAGGTATATGGATGTAATAAATGAGGATACGAAGCTAGTGGGTGTAAGTGTTGAGGATGCAGAAGATAGGGATAGGTGGAGAGAGATGATTTGCTGTGGAGACCCCTGAAGGGAAAAGAAGAAGAAGAAGAAGAAGAAGAAGAAGAAGACAATCAATTAATTACTGGAATTTATTCATTTATTTCTTTACTGAGATTTGCAAAATGCATGTATTATATGCAATAAACATTTTTTTTCCTGTAATTATTGGATGTGGTGTTAATTTCTTTTTTTGTCATCAATGTGAAATTTGACTGGGAGCCAGTGTAGTGTGGCTAAGATAGGAGTGATGTGTTCATATCTTCTGGTTCTAGTTAGGACTCTTGCTGCTGCATTCTGGACTAACTGGAGCATGTTTATGCTCCTAGTGGAATGTCTAGACTGTAAGGCATTACAGTAATCCAACCTAGAGGTAACAAAAGCATGATCAAGTTTTGCTGAATCAAGTGACGTTATTTCTCATCTTAGCAATATTTCTGAGATGAAAGAAGGCTACCCTAGTGATATTATCTACATGAGCTTCAAATGAAAGACCAGAGTCAATAATCACACCAAGATCTTTCACTGCTGGATAAGATGAAACAGAAAGAACATCCACAGTTACTCTGCAATCAGAAAGCTTACTTCTAGCTGCATGTGGTCCTAGTACAAGCACCCTCTGTCTTGTTCAATTCAATTCAATTTTATTTGTATTGTGCTTTTAACAAAGAGCATTGTCTCAAAGCAGCTTTACATAAGAAACAACATCACTTGTCAGAGTTAAGCAGGAGAAAGTTAGTGACCATCCAATGTCTAATGTCCTTTACACATTCTTCAATCTTAATAAGCTTGTGTCTCTCATCTGACTTAGCTGAAACATACAGCTGTGTGTCATCGGCATTACAGTGGAAGCTAATACCATGTTAACGAATAATTGCACCAAGGGGTAGCATATATAGGGAGAAAAGCAGTTGGCCTAAGACAGAACCTTGTGGAACACCGAACATAACCTTGGCATTCATATAGTAGTGACCATCTTGATCTATAAACTGATAACGATCAGTCAAATAAGACCTGAGCCAGGAGAGGGCTTTTCCTTTAACACCAACAACATGTTCTAGCTTATCAAGTAGAACAGTGTGGTCAATGGTGTCAAAAGCTGCACTAAGATCGAGTAACACCATTAAGGAGACACAATCCTGATCAGAAGCCAGTAACAGGTCATTTAGCACTTTAACCAGTGCTGTGTCTGTGCTATGATGAGGCCTAAATCCTGACTGCTACATTTCATGTATGCTATTCCTATGCAGGTCTGAATATAACTGCTGTGCTACAGCCTTTTCTAGGATCTTAGAGATAAAGTGCAGGTTTGATATTGGTCTATAGTTAGACAGCTGACAAGGGTCGTGGTCTGTTTTTTAATCAGGGGTTTGATAACTGCTAGTTTAAAAGATTTGGGTACATAACCAGTGCTAAGGGAAGAATTAATCATTTTTAGAAGGGGTTCGGTAGCTACTGGTAGTATCTGTTTAAAGAAAGATGTGGGTAAAGGATCTAGAATTCAGGTTGAAAGTTTTGAAGAAGAAATTAGTGAAATTAGATCAGGCTCTTGAAGTGGAGTGAAGCATTCTAAGCTCTGATCATAAATAAAGGATTATTTATCAAATAATTTGGTTTTAAATTAATAGTAGGAATTTTTTTAGGAATGACATTGAAAAAAGTCATGAATTCATTGCTGCTGCATATAGATGGTGTGCACTTTTCTACAGTGGTTTTTGTGGGAGTAATTTTTGTTATGGTTTGGGGTGTTCAAAGTGTATTTGAATGTTGTAGAGTGTTTAAGGTGTATTTGAATGCATTCTTGTTTGTGTTTGTATAAAACAATAAGAATTAGAGGACAGCATGATTGGGTTGTCAGGCACCACCTCAGTTTATTGACCACCTCTATTTACAGGCTTAACAATGTAGGGTTTAACACGACATGTGGGATGAGAAGTTTGGGTACGCTTGTTAACTTTGTACCGAGATTGCATGGCCTGTGTAGAATGAGTAACGGTGGGAGTAACATTAGTTTGACAGGCCTTTTCCGCAGTAGGTGAGACTTGAATGGAAGCATCAATCCTGGTACAGCCAGGGTTGGAGCTGTGCCCAACTATGTGTCTAAGATGGCGGCGCGTGCACAACGCGAGGCTCGGCGTCTCTCCAGTATCTGTGGATTAGTAGCTATTTACATGATCATAGTCATTTTGTTCATACAAAATACTCTCTGTCTAACTTCATACAGCAGACAAGAACTCTTAGAAATTGGATTACAACAAACAAACAGTGGCATTGTGGACTTTCGTTTCTTACTCGCTCAAATCTCCAAACCATCGGGGGCTACAGGCTATCCCCAGCCAGGAGGAAGTGCTCGTAGGCGGTGAAGAGACCGTAAACCAAGGCGGGGGAAGCGTGGAGGGCTACGAGCTAAGCTAAGGCTAAGACCACACCAGCTTTCCTTACCCAGAATTTTTCTTGCTAATGTGAGGTCTCTGGCAAATAAGATGGATGAACTTCGACTTCGTATTGCCAACGACAAAAGATTAATGGACTGCAACATCTTAACACTCACGGAAACATGGCTGAGCAGCGGCATTCCTGATAGTGCAATCGAGCTAGCTGGACGCTTCATCCTACGAGCAGACAGGACAACAGAAGTCTCTGGGAAGACCAAAGGCGGAGGTATATGTATTTACGTAAACAAAATCTGGTGCACAAACTGCACTATCGTGGTGAGTCACTGTTCTGCTGACGTGGAATTCTTAATCATTAAATGTAGACCCTTCTATCTACCAAGGGAGTTTACTGCAACAATTATAACTGCTGCATACATACCACCGATGCTAATGCTAAGACTGCTATGAAAGAAATTTTATCAACATGTTGAGTGTCATACAAGAGGAAGCAAAACACTCTATCATGTCTATACAAATATAATCAATGCATACAGAGTTTTAACCCTCCCCCACCTGGGACGGATATTTTACTCCCCAAATACACTCCACTCATTACACGTGTGAAGCCCTCATTAACATCTATCAGAGTGTGGATTGAAGAGACAGACACTGTACTACAGGACCGTTTTCATCATATGGATTGGAGTAGGTTTGCCTCTCAAGCTACTTCTGACTCTCACACGGACATTAATCAATACGCCTCTTCTGTTTTGGACCACATCAAAGCCACCATCAACAATGTAACCACTCAAAAACAAATTATGACATACCCTAATCAGAAGCCATGGATGAATAGGGAAGTTCGTCTCCTGCTCAAGGCCCAGAATGCTGCCTTCAGATCAGGAGATGTACAGGCCTAGAGTGCATCCAGAGCTGACCTGAAGAGGGGTATCGACAAGGCCAAGTGGAGCTACAAGCTGAGGATCGAAGAACATTTCAACAACTCCAACCCTCGTATGTGGCAGGGCATCCAAACCATCAGTGACTACAAGCCCGCCCACTCTGCGCCCATATCCACTGAAATCTCCTTCCTCAACGAGCTAAATAACTTCTATGCTCGCTTTGATCAGAGCCACCAGGAGACAACCACTACGACGAGACCACCTGTGAACTACCAGCCCCTCACACTTTCCACCACAGAAGTCTGTGCTGCCTTAAGCAGGATCAATAATAGTAAAGCTGCTGGCCCCGATGGAATACCTGGACATGTGTTCAGGTATGAGGTCACGACGGACATCTTCAATCTGTCCTTATCCCAAGCAACAGGGCCAAATTGCTTTAAATCCAGCTCCATTGTGCCAGTGCCTAAACATTCCAAACCCATGTGCCTTAATGACTATCGCCCGGTAGCACTTACACCCATAATCATGAAGTGCTTTGAGCGGTTAGTCCTAGCACATTTTATGACAAGCCTACCACCCACACTGGACCCTCATCAGTTCGCCTACCGTGAGAATATGAGCATTGAGGATGCTGTTTCTCTAACATTACACACTGTACTGTCTCACCCAGACAACAAGAACACCTATACAAGAATGCTGTTTGTCGATTTCAGCTCGGCATTCAACACAGTCATCCCCTCCAGGCTGATTAGGAAACTTGCTGATCTTGGTATCAACACCTTTCTATGCAGCTGGATACTGGATTTTCTGACCAACAGGCCACAGAATGTTAAATCCAATAACATTCTCTCCTCAACCATCATTTTGAACACTGGCGTTCCACAAGGCTGTGTACTGAGCCCCTTCCTGTTTTCACTGTACACACATGACTGCAGCCCTGTGCTTGGTTCTAATACCATAATAAAGTTTGCAGATGACACAATAGTGATTGGACTCATCAATGACAACAATGAGACAAACTACAGGGAAGAGGTAAAACACTTGGCCAAGTGGTGTGCTGACAATAACCTGCTCCTGAACACCAGTAAAACCAAGGAGCTCATTGTGGACTTTAGGAGGAGAAGGGGTAACACACACTCCCCTGTATACATCAAAGGGACAATGGTTGAACGTGTTACCAGCTTCAAGTTCCTGGGGGTCCACATCTCTGAGGACTTAACTTGGTTCTCCAACACCTCCAGTCTGCTCAAGTAGGCATCCCAGTGTCTCTTCTTCCTGAGATTACTGAGGAAGAATCACCTCCCTACGGACATAATGAACAATTTCTACTGTTGTGCAGTAGAGAGCATCCTAACCAGCTGTATTACAGTTTGGTATAGGAACTGCTCTGTCTCGGACCGTAAATCTATTCAAAGGGTGGTGAAAACCGCCCATCATTGGGACCCCACTCCCTGCCGTTGAGGACGTCTATAAGAAGCGGCGTCTGCATAAGGCTCACAGCATCGTGAAGGACTCCTCTCACCCTGCACATAAACTGTTTTCTCTCCTTCCCTCTGGAAAAAGGTTCAGATGCCTAAAAGCCAAAAGCAGCAGGCTAAGGAACAGTTTTTATCCCACAGTGGTTACCTTAGTGAACTCAACTTCACTAACCTCTTTACATGGACAGTAACTTCCCCCCACACATTGATAAATCCGGCAGTGATGTAATATATCTCTGTAAATACTCTCTGTACATTCATCTGTATAGTCTGCACATAGACTATATACTAATATATGTATATTCATATAGGTATATATGTGTGTGTGTATGTATACTCCCTGCATATCCATTCAGCTGTAAAGTTATTCATAGTTATTCATAGGTATATTTCATACTATTGTATATACTGTAAATTCATCTATATATAGTTTCTGTACATTTCCTATTCCGCACACTCATATATACCTGTAAAGTTTAAATTATTCTGTACATTTATATATTCAATGCACAATTATCCATCTCTGCTCACTTTATACTGTATGTATGTATATATATATATATATATATATATATATATATATATATATATATATATATATATATATATATATATATATATGTGTTCATATTACACTCCTAACTTGCACTTCTGGTTAGATGCTAACTGCATTTTGTTGCCTTGTAACTATGTGCAATGACAATAAAGTTGAATCTAATCTAATCTAATCTATAGGCATATTGGTACCTTGAGGAGATGAGAGCTGGGCCTGGAACAGAGAAAAACTTCAGGCTAGTGCAAACGTAAGAGAAAACAGCAATAAATTAAAATTAAGCAACAAAAAACAGAGCAGTAGCCCTGGAACTTACCCATTCTGTCTTCAGAGGTCAAAATTAACTGTTTGATGAAAACAAGTTGGAAAAGCCCTACTGATAAGGGCACAGATGCATTCATTCAAATTCATTTTATTTATAAAGCACTTTGCATTTGCAGGCAAATCTCAAAGTGCTACACAAGAAAATTAAAAAACAAAATAAAAAGAATAACACGCCCCCATAAATAAGCTCTCCTGAACAGAAAAGTCTTTAACTGTTTTTTAAAAAGTCCACAGTCTGTGGTGCCTGCATGTTCTCAGGCAGGGCATTCCAGAGCCGTGGAGCGGCTGTTGAGAAGGCTTGATCCCCATTGTGTAAAGTTTTGTCCTGGGGGCAGAGACGGTGGCTATTTGTGGAGGAAGGTGTCATCTTGTAGATTGTGGAATAAGGAGTTCTTTAAGATAGAGTGGGGCATTTCCATGGATGCACTGGTGGGTGAGTAGACAGAGTTTGTATTCAATATGGAGGTGGATGGGGAGCCAATAGAGTGTCCGGAGGATTGGAGTAATGTGCTCATAGTTCCGCACCCTCATAAGAATCCTGGCAGCAGTATTTTGAATCCATAGATCCCAATTTGGAGTGCATTACAATAGTCAAGCCTGAAGGAGACAAAGGCGTGGACCAACCTTTCAGCATCATAGAGGCAAAGGGAGGGGCAGAGTTTGGCTATGTTTCTGAGATGAAACAATGCAGTTTTACAGAGATGGTGGACATGAGATTCAAATGACATTTGGGGATGAAACTTGACTCCAAGGTTATTAAAAATTAAAATTGGAGAGAGTAATGGTGTGGCCAGAAAAGGAGTTACAGGTAATGGGGAGGAACGAAGCTGGTGGGGGGTGCCAATTAGAAAGGCTTCAGTTTAAGTGCTGTTCAGTTGAAGGAAGTTTTCTGACATCCACGCCTTAATCTCCTCCAGGCAACAAGTGAGAGTTAATGGAAACAACGGAGAGGTTGGGGTCAATCTCACATAGAGCTGAGTATCATCAGCATAGCAATGGAATGAAACTCCATGCCTGTCAATGACATGGCCCAATGGGAGCATGTAGATGTTGAAAAGGGTTGGCCCAAGAACCGACCCACACAACACAACTAACCGAGCCACATACGCAGATCCATTTGAGATAGGACCCAAACCACTCTAGAGCAGTGCCAGAAAATCCAACCATATGCTGTAGACAGTGAAGGAGAATTTTGTGGTCGACTGTATCAAACGTGGCTGTAAGATCCAATAGATAAGAAGTGATGGAGAACCCTGGTCGGCGGCCACCAGAAGGTCATCGGTGACCATGACAAGGGCAGTCTCTGTGCTGTGGGAGGACCGGAAACCAGATTGAAATTTTTCAAACAGATTATATATTTTTTAGATGGTCCTGAAGCTGGGCTGAGACAACCTTTTCCAGGACCTTTGACAGAAAAGGAAGGTTGGAGACTGGACAATAGTTTGCCATAACTTAAGGATCCAGGGAAGGTTTTTTTAGATGTGACCTGATTACTGCACTTTTTAATTTTGTTGGAACTTTGCCACTCTGGAGAGAGTAAAAATAATGTTGGTGATGAGGGGACTTATATCTAAGACATTAGCTTTTACCAGGGGAGTGGGGAGAGGGTCCAAGGTGCATGTTGAGGGTCTCATTCTCTGTATGATACCCACTACATCTCTCACTGTGGTGGCAGAGAACTGTGAGAAACAGACTTCTGGCTTTGATTTAGGTAAAACTAAGATTGGAAGGCTGGAGACAGACAGTATGGAGTGGAAAGTATCAACCTCAGTGGTGAAATGTGTCAAGAAACTATTGCACTGCTCCTCTGTAAAATTGCTACAAGTGTGGGATTAGGGTCTGAGCAGATGATTTATTATGGAAAAAAGTTGTTTGGAGTTGCCGGGATTGGTATTGCATCAGGAAGGGCATCCGGCATAAAACTTGTGCCAAGTTGTTGTGCGGACCAGTTGGTCAACTGTAGCGACTCCTCATGCACGTAGGGAGCAGCCGAAAGATCAACAACAACAGACTTGAGATGCATGGTTGAAATCTCTGGCGATAATAAACAGTCCATCAGGGTGTGCATTCTGCAGCTCGCTAATAGCGCCGTAGAGCTCACACAGAGCCTCCTTAGCATTAGCGCTGGGGGTAATATGGTGGAGAATTCCCATGGTAAATAAAATGGTCTGCATCTAACAGTCACAAACTCCACTACCGATGAACAGTAATTAGAAACAAGCAAGCTTGGCTAGCTGAATGGCGGCATCTGGAACTCTGTCACTGAGCCACGTCTCTATAAAAACAAAAATGCAGCAGTCCCTGTACTCATGCTGTGTAGTTCGCTGGAGTCGGATGTAGTCCAGTTTATTGTCCAGGGAGCAGACATTGGATAAAAGTATGGAGGGGAGTGCCAGCCAGCTAGGGTTTGTTTTTAGCCTAGCACGGACACCCACCTTCTTGCCACATTTCCACTTTCTTGCGCACCGCTTTTCCTTGACTCCTCTCCATCTGGTGTCCATATGCCATTATAGTCGGGCTATAAGATGACAACAGCACCATTTTTGATCCAGAGTGGCCACTGCATGCTACTGCCATGCCACCATCTTGGATACAGCTTATTATAAATATTGTCTCTGTTATTATAAATATTATAAATATTTCTTATTATAAATATTGTCTCTATTATCAATATATTGCCTCTGTTAGACGGTCAATTTTCCTGTAACTCCAGGATCGATGTCACAAACATTTTACTTGTAGTTGTGTCAGCAGCGATTTTGTTGGTGAAAATATTCAATTCATTTTTCCCCTAAGGAGATGAAATTCATCTTCACAGAAAAAAGAAAGAAATCAAGACTCTTGAAAGACTTCCACGTTTCATTTTCACTATGCACACCACTTGCACCGAAACTCGAACTGCAATGTGTTCGGCTTCCTCTCAACTTTTTGTTCCTGATTGGTAAATGTGAAGGTGCTGATGTAAGGACACTGCCCAAAAACTTTAACTGCCAACGAGCAGTTTTTTTTTAGGACCGATATTTTTGTTTCTGATCATGATGAAAGTGTTCTGTTCTTTGGTGCAGCTGGATTTTACAGAATAGAATTTCAGCAGCAAGGCTTTACCTGCAGATAATTTCTGTTGTTACACCAACAAACAGCTTGATGTTGCTTTCACACTTTTTTTTCCTCAAAACACCACCACGTTTTATATTTAACTGAAAAGGAAGGCTGATTAAAATTTTTTTTTTCCAAGAGCAGGTGTTTGTTTTACGTCATTAGCTTCAGTCAGACATTTGCCAAGTTATACATACATACATACATACATAGACATATATTTGCATATGCATATCTGACAGTTGATTTTCAAGTTTACCGTTTTAACGGTTTTTTTTCTCTATTTTTCCCTATTTTTCCCTATACTTCTTAACTATATCCCTTATCTTTTCATGTCCACACATTTTCTTTTTTTACTCTTTCCTCTTTCATGTAAGACAGTCGTAAAAAGCATTTCACTACATGTTGTACTGTGTATGATTTCGTATGTGACAAATAAAATTTGAATTTGAACTAAATGATAAATTATATTTGAACACAAATTATGTGGTTTCGTATACTTCAGACTTTTTCTGTTTCATCTCACTAACCAAATAACTTTTCTGTGTCCAGTGAAATAATTTTACCAGATTGGATTGTACAATTCAGTATGTTTGATGCTTTACCTCATTATCAACCTCTTCATGATTACT
Source organism: Hemibagrus wyckioides (assembly GCF_019097595.1). Taxonomy (NCBI): domain Eukaryota; kingdom Metazoa; phylum Chordata; class Actinopteri; order Siluriformes; family Bagridae; genus Hemibagrus; species Hemibagrus wyckioides. Next base: position 2,485,468 of record NC_080711.1, on the reverse strand, counting down.
AGAACATGAAGACACACTTTAATATGAAGTACACAGGAAGTAGAGGAGGAAAAGAGTCAAGCCATGGCATGAAGGTTGAAGGTCAGTTCATTAGTTATATTTTTTTCAATGTTATACTCGGAAGCTCAGTTTCTGAAGTGTTGCTTTGAAAAATGTAGACGTGTGAAGTTCACTTACTTTCATTAGAAGTGTTGTTAGTACCGATGTGGATTCGCTCTTAGTTTTATGGTTTATGCTTTAAAAAAAAAGAACGGATCAACACTGGAAACTTGCTGATACAAAAATTACACTACCGTCATAACCTCAAGAAGTCACCATGAAAAGAATGCAGAAGTGCCAACTTTAATTAATTACAACAAAAAAATACAAATAATAAATAATAAAATCTTGTGATAAAGTATTCGGTATTTTTAGTTTATAAAAAAAATTGTATGAATTTATGAAAATATATAAAACTTCAGAAATATTAAAATCTAAAATAAAATCAGAAATATTAGAAATATTGTTATCTACAGGGTAAGTTATCAAATTGTCATTATCCTCAAGACATCTTAACCTGGCTTAACACTAATGGGAGATTATGGAGTTACATACTGATCATAAAAACAAATATATTTAGGAAGAATGGTGTTCATCCGTCCAGAACACTTCCAGGAAATAAATTATCTTGCTATGGCCTGACACTTTATACATACCCTTATCGTTTCTTTGAATAGGTTTTTAGGGTTTAGGGTTTTTGGCTCACGTTAACCTCCTAAGACCTGAACTTGCATTTTAGATTTCTTCTACCTATTTGGGGTTAGGAGGAACCAATAAATATATAACCAGATATTATCTTTGAACATTAAGCCACTTCTTTTGTGTACAACAGGTTCCAGTTACAAAGAATTAGGTATTATGGTGCACAAAACCAAAAATGTAATGGCCACGTACAGTATGTGGACTCCAGGTTGTAGGAGGTTAACAGGAAGTGACCAAGCTGCGTGAAGAAAAAAAACATTGGCCGTCATTATCTCATGAGGTTCCTTGTAAGAAGACAGCAGCAGTGGACACTGTAATTAGCAACAGACCAGGATGCGGAATCTTCATCTCACTTTAATGTTCGGTAAATTCAACATTTATATCAATATGCTTGGCTTTTTTGGCTTTATATTAATTGATATAAATATAATTTCCACATTTATATGTGTGGAGTATATGTTTATGGGTTAATCAGTTAATCTTTGCTAAGTGATTGCTGGTACTCTTAAAAAGTTTACTTTATACTATCCTTTGGATGATGTTAGAATTTAAATATTTATTTTACTTTGAAGACATTCACCAGATGAAGACAATTACAGAGCAGATTTACTCTTACCTAAAATCTAATATTTTTCTGATACAACAATATTCAACTTTTTTGAAAATGTTTATTTAATATTTTTCTCAATACTCATAAAAATGACCTTTTGCACAAATCTTGAAACCGAATTGAATCCTCAGTTATGAAACTGAGATCCTGAAACACAGAAAAAAATATTTGAAGAAAAACAGTTATAAAAATATGATGGAGTGTCATGATGTTTCCACTATAGCTGGTGTGTTTTATGGAGTTATTCATTTTTAATTAATTTGATATTTTTGATAAGTACAGTTTGAGACAACTATTGAAGATGCAGTTCATCCAAAAATTTGAAAAATGTATGGTTTACATTTTATGGTATTTGTACTGTATCTTTAATTTATCACAATTCTCTGTATATGAATAATTTCTATTTTAATGGTAGGGATTAGTGTCTCAGGATTGTAACATGTTTGCGATGTGCTAGAGTTGTTTTACAGTTTTTGAATGGCTAACCTAACTGAACCAAACTCTCTCTCTCTCTCTCTCTCACTCACACACACACACACACACTCAACTGTGTGAAGTGAACTGTTCTGAACTTGAACTCAAACACACACGCACTCAATTAAATTCAATATGAAAAATGTGATCTTTAAGAGAGACTTTAAGCATGGCATAGATGTTGGTGGAAGATGGGATGGATTTCATAAACTGCTGATCTCAAAATGGTGTGAAAAATGTTCTGTGAGTGGAAAGTCTGCAACCTAAAACATCTTGTTGACGAGAGATCAGAGGAGACTAGTCTTCTGGTCACAAACACTTGACCTGATTCTGCTTGATTTTATGCACTGGGCTGCAGCCACATTACTGAATAATTAGATAATTGCATAATGAACAGGTGTACAGTGTTCCTAATAAAGTGGACAGTGTATACTAATATTTTCTCATTTTAATAATGAGTGCCAATAACTCTGGTGAGGACTGTTCCATAGTGCATTATTATTATTAAGGTTATAAGAAAAAAGGAATATCACTGGCTTCATGAAATTCCTCCTCTTTATTTTCTCTCTACAGTCGGTGTTCTTAGAGCTTCTCTGCTGGCTGGTAAGTGTATGTTTCATTTGAATCAATTTGATGTACTTTCTAGATCAGGGGCATCAGCACATGCCCAGGTCTCATCAGCACTTTTTGAGACTTAGAAGTACCATAAACTATAGCTATTAAAGGTGCATTAGGCAAAAGTACAAAAGGAGGTGGGTTCAACAACATCTATCTATCTATCCTACATATCTAGCTTCCTCATCACAACAGTAATATACAGGTTAGAGCAAGCACAATTCCAAAATACCAGAATCATTATCAATGATGACAACAAAATGAAACATTCAGTAGAGGAGGACACACAGGATAACAAGTGAAAGTAATCATTTAGTTTGACAAATTTGTTTAGGCTTGCCATAGAGTGAGTAGACAATATGCTGAAGGTCAAAAGATACATCCAAGGGCATTGTGAAGCTCAATTCTTTGTGACCATCATAGCAGGCTTTACAAGAGATCTTATGTCAAGATAGACCCAAATATTTTGTGAAAATATTAGTGTAACCAGAGTTTTTTCTTGAGATTTTTTGACATTTGTCCAGGTTGCCTGATGATTCAGTATGGGGTCTTCCATGGACTTAAATAGAGAATGGAACATGTTGGTAACCAAACAGTTTTGCACTGCTTCAGATTCTATTTTACTTAATCTATCTCTCATTAATTTGCTATTATTATATTGAATAGCATTATATCCAGGAGGTTTTCTTTTTAATCCTTTTGGAATTTTGAGGAACTTGAGGAAAACTTTGATGCGAGTTTGCCTGTCCTGCTTGCACTTGCTTGTCTGTTCACCCTTTACCTGCCTGCCCACCTCTTTCACATCACATTGGACACCATTATGACTTATAACCAATATAGTATCTGTTACAAGAGGCTACAATATAGTATCTGTTACCCTGTTACAACTACACACACTGTAAAAATTTACTGTAAAATTTCAGTAACTTACTGGCAACTTTGGTTAATTTACAAGAGCACTGTAAATCAACAATTATGAAAATAAAATTACGAAAAATAAAAAATACAGCACACTACTGTATATATATGCTGTAAAATCATTAGTTTTTTAACAGCCATCTCTGCAAATTTACAAGAGCACTGTAAATCAATAATTACAAGTTTGCTGTAAAAATATAGCACACTACTGCATATATATCCTGTAAAATCACTTTACACGCTTACAGCCATCTCTGTAAATTTACAGTAGCAATGTTTAGGTATGTGAGTGAAATTACAAGAGCAACTGCTAACTTGTACTGCTACATACATGTGACAGTAAATGAAGCATTAGTTGTTAAATTCAATTCACTAAATTAACTACAGTTGAGATTTTTCACTGCTGTGATGGTATGTATACCTACTTTTGCTGTAATTTTCAGTAGACTGTTTTTTTTTTCAATATAATGTGCAACATGAACAATAAAACTATCAAAATAACAGGATTTCATAAATTTAGCAATTTATTGTTCAATAATTTACGATTTAACATAAGCATCAGTTTCCAAAACATATCTGGAGAAACAAAAATGGACATTGCACATTAAATGAAAAGCTTCGGCCTTGGGGAAAATAAAAAAACCCTCAAGTGTGAATGAACTTCATTCATAAACTCAAAGTTATACACATACATACACACACAAAGTTAAGGATATTGGGCTTTTGGATGCACCTAAAATGCACTATAACCTTTCCAGGTGAACTTAATTTGACCTTCTCTACACTTTTGAATGCACATGTCCAACTGTTCAGTGTTTCAGTACTTTTTGCAGAACTTGCTGTTCTCTAACAAGGTGCTTAACGGCAAAATTCACAACTGGGGTTTGATCCATGAATCCACCAATAAATTTTCTGGTTCCATTAGAATTGGTGTTTAAACAGTCTGCATACATTTAAATAGTAACCGTCGCGGCAACCACGGCTTCAACCACAGCCTCTTTTAATTCTTTTAATGTGTTAGTTTATGTTGGCGATCGTCTGTGCGGTGTGAAGTTAACTCATTAAAAGCGCCTTTACTTTTTATGAGTTTGTTTCATCTAAAACATAGCTGACAGTATTAACCCATACTAGCAACACACAGTAACATTAGCTGGTATATGTGCCCTCTTTAACACATCTTGGCGTAGCAGTAAGTGTAGCAGACAAATAATATATGAAATAAAAAGGTAAATTACCTTCTGCAGGTTACGGTATATCCGCTGATAGAGTATCTGTCCATATTCCTTTTTCCTTTCTCCATTGACATCTCGAAAGCCACGAATCGCTCAAAATGCAAATGCAGCAGACTCTGACCCCAACAGTCGTATTTTAAAAATTCTCCAGGAAAAGGCGCGCTCGAATGTCATTGGTCAGATTCCTGTATGACAATGAGATAAACCAATCATGTTCGAAGTAAGGTGTAGAGAAAGCTAATAGCGTGGTGACGTTACAACCATAGAACAAATGACTTGTTTTGAAAGAATGAATGTTTAGTTCTTTTAGTTTAACAATTCCTTCATTTTTTCTTTACAACAGTGGTCAGTAATCCTGGTCCACGGAAGCCACTATCATTATTGGATTTGTTAAATAAGTGTACAAAACTGTGGTGTTTTCATCTTTACTGTGTTGTGTGTTATCTGTTGTCTGTCCCCATAATTCCATATGAGTACTACATGAGTACTCTAAGGCAATGGTTCTCAGTTCCAGTTCTGGGGACCACCTGCTCTGCACATTTGGCATGTCTCCTTTATTTAACACACCTGACTGACAGTGGCTAGGCAAGCCTGCCAAAAAGCATAACTAATGCTACTTGTTTTACACTAAACAGTAGTTTTGGATTGAACTATTTTTAGAGTTTACACTGAAAAAAAATCTCTTTTATAAGAGAAGGCACATATTTTTTCCAATAGGTAGGATTCAGTTAATGGCACTTCTCATTCATATGGTATCCATAAACAGTGACTGACCATCACACAACTGAATTTTGAAATTCAGTTATGTCAAGGTTGTAATGTAATTGGTTATCAAGGCACACAATCCAAGCTGACGTTATGCTTTCGCCAATGTTTAGTACAGAACCTTGTATCTCCCAATAACAAGAGGAATATTTTTAATATTTTCTGAATAAACTGAACTGAATGTGTCAGATAAGAGAGACATACAACATGTGCAGAACATGGGTCCCCAGGACTGAAACTGAGAACGACTGGTCTTGCAGGTGTTGATTTCACTGGTTAGCCCATTAGTAGCCTATGGGAATTTGTAAACTGAAATGAAACTTTTCACTGTATAAAGTAACTGTGGATACACTGTAATGTGGATTATTGATTTAAGCAAAGACACTGTATGTTTCTCTTTCATGCACTTTCTCAAGCATTTGAATGACCATATTATTTATAAATACTTAACAAATTCACATTGTTATCAGAGATCAGATACCAGATACCATACTTTAAGATGGTCATATCTTAATGTTAACACTAGTGTGTTTGTAAAAATGTGTAGGTGCTTTTCTTGGGGAGTGTGTAAAGATGTGTGCTTTTCTCATGTCTATTCACAATTTTCTCTGTAAAAAGTAAATTTAGATCCACTGTTGTTTAAAGTGTTATATCAAATCAATTCACCACGTCAGATAAATCAGACAAACAACACATGAACAACTAGAGTTGTCTAATACAAAACACACAATCATATGATTATACCAATAAAAAAAGGAAAATAATAAAACAGAAATAAATATAAAAACAATGCAAATGACAAATAATTAAATAATAAATAATTAAATGATAAATTACATAAATGCCTAATGATTATGACTGATGATATGATTAAATAATAATTAATAATTAATAATTAATAATTAATAATTAATAATTAATAATTAATAATTAATAATTAATAATTAATAATTAATAAATGAATGAAAAATAAATGCATATAAAACACAACACAAATGGCTGCTTTCTCAAAGCAACACACACCAGGTAACAAAATATCCTCAGGTGCCTCAAAGAGCTATATAAATACACTTTAAACGATATACTTCAGCATTGTAATTTATTAATGTTAACCCACTGTCAACATTTTATTTTCAGCATTATTCGAAGTCAATAAACATTGACTCCCCCTTCCCCCTTCCCTCCCCCCACATTTTCAGGCCAAAACATGCACACGGCGCATGATCAAGAGCGTGACCACAGTTTTACCTTTGACAAGCTAGGTGTTTCTACTCATTCCACATTATTCGGGATTTTCACAAGTGGAGACGAAGGTAAGAAATATATCGTTTTACTATACATTTAATACTGGAACTTTTTGGCCATGGCGTTGTACATTTAATGTCAGCGCGCTAAGTAACCAGCATATTTTGGCCATGTGTGTCAGGTGAGTAGTTGAGAGTAAACGTTTTTTTCCCTATTACTTCATGGTTTATGAACCTTTTTACATAATAATTAGTTATTCCTTGTCGTGCTTCATATTTAATTTATTATTTTAACTGAGGACAATTACATATGCTGTTTTTTCTCTCTTTTTTTCCCCTGCAGGTGAGGATATTAAACTCCTCCATTTTTACAACAGTTGAGGAAGCTACTTCCACACTTTTTCTTGTCTTTGACGACGACAGCCACAGACGTTGATATGTTACATCTCACACGTGCAAACTTAGACTGAACATGTGAGTGGGCTATAATGGCATATGTTATGCAAAAGTTTACATGCCACTCATGCGGTCCATGAAAAGTATAAAAAGCTATGTTAATCATCAGATTCTGCATAGACATGAGGCAAATAATTTATTTCCATGTTGCTTTTCAGAGTGCAAACAAAAAGTCACAAAGTACAGTGCTTTAAAAGCTCATGTCTATCGTTCCCAGAACAGCCCTGTTTCACAGTTGGATGACAAACAAAGGTCATTTGTATGTAATGATACAGTGAGGGAAAAAATTATTTGACCCCCTGCTGATTTTGTACGTTTGCCCACTGACAAATAAATGATCAGTCTGTAATTTTAATGGTCGGTGTATTTGAACAGTGAGAGGCAGAATGACAACAAAAAATCCAGAAAAACACATTTCAGAAAAGTTCTACATTGATTTGCATTTTAATGAGTGAAATAAGTATTTGATCCCCTATCAATCAGAAAGATTTCTGGCTCCCAGGTGTCTTTTATACAGGTAAGGAGCTGAGATTACAGTAGGAGCACTCTCGGGGAGTGCTCTTAATCTCAGCTCATTAACTGTATGAAAGACACCTGTCCACAGAAGGAAGCAATCAATCAGATTCCAAACTCTCCATCATGGCCAAGACCAAAGAGCTGTCTATGGATGTCAGGGACAAGACTGTAGACCTACACAAGGCTGGAATGAGCTACAAGACCATCGCCACGCAGCTTGGTGAGAAGGTGACAACAGTTGGTGCAATTATTCCCAAATGGAAGAAACACAAAAGGACTGTCAATCTTCCTCTGTCTGGGGCTCCATGCAAGATCTCACCTCATGGAGTTTCAATGATCATGAGAATCAGCCCAGAATTACACTGGAAGATTTTGTCAATGATCTCAAGGCAGCTGGGACCACAGTCACCAAGAAAACAATTGGTAACACACTACGCCATGAAAGACTGAAATCCAGTAGCGCCCACAAGGGGTCCCTGCTAAAGAAAGCACATGTACAGGACCATCTGAAGTTTGCCAGTGAACATCTGAATGATTCAGAGGAGAACTGGGTGAAAGTGTTGTGGTCAAATGAGACCAAAATCCAGCTCTTTGGCATCAACTCAACTCGCCGTGTTTGGAGGAGGAGGAATGCTGCCTATGACCCCAAGTACACCATCCCCACTGTCAAACATGGAGGTGGAAACATTATGCTTTGGGGGTGTTTTTCTGCTAAGGGGACAGGACAACTGCACCGCATTAAAGGGATGATGGATGGAGCCATATACCATCAAATCTTGAGTGAGAACCTCCTTCCCTCAGCCAGGACATTGAAAATGGGTCATGGATGCAAAGAGGAGTGGGCCCAAATTCCTTGAGATGTGAGATGTGTGCAAACCTGGTGGCCAACTACGAGAAATGTCTGACGTCTGTGATTGCCAACAAGGGTTTGCCACCAAGTACTAAGTCATGTTTTGCAAAGGGGTCAAACACTTATTTCACTCAATAAAATGCAAATCAATGTATAACTTTTCTGAAATGTGTTTTTCTGGATTTTTTTGTTGCTATTCTGTCTCTCACTGTTCAGATAAACCTACCATTAAAATTACAGACTGATCATTTCTTTGTCAGTGGGCAAACGTACAAAATCAGCAGGGGATCAAATCATTTTTTCTCTCACTGTATTGATTTTTCTGCAAATGTAGAGGGGTTTGAATGACTGCCATTCAAGTGGTCGCCTCAAACTCAGTGGAACCTGGAGCTTTGCTTGGCATTTTAGAGCCTGAAATAGAATTCTGATTGAACTGTGAAAATTGAATTACTGATATGTGTGGAAGTTTATATAAAGACCAGGTGAAGGCAATTATTTCAGTTGTCCACTACATATTGTTACTGTTGGGCCAGTTACAATTAATGTTCATCTACATGGAGTGACTAAAAAGAAATTAGAGAAATTGGAGAACATGGAGAAAACTCAAGATTGGTTGAGTATAGAATCATCGTACTGTGAGTGGAACACTTTCAGGCTATTAAATCATGTATTGGAATTGATAAAATGGTGAAAAATACTTGAAAATAACTCCAGTTTATGTGGAGGCAAGAAATCACATTTCAAAAATTAATTTTCAAAATACATTTGAAGAATCATTGTCTTCTTTCTTGTACTCCTTATAGATACCTGTTGTTTGAAAGATTTCTGAAGAGAGTATCCCTCGAGCCTTCTCAAGTCCCTGTGTGGCATGTATTGTACATGTTATGGACAATAGGTGCGTTTACATGGACACTTTTTAATCAGATCAGACTGAATTCAATCAGATTGACGAATCTGATCACAGCGTTTACATGAACGCGGTATAAAGTAATCAGATTGTTATGCGCGTTCACATGACACATGATTAGAATCGGATTAGATCTTTTGACATGCGCACAGTCCACGAAAACATCCGTACGTCATACGTCATTCGTATCAACGTCCATATGTCATACCTCATTGCACATGCGCAGAACTTTCCAGGAACATATTCCATCCGATTAAGTGTGTACATGTCCTCTCGATTGGGCTAAAAATGGTTTAAACCACCCCTTACCATCCAATTGAAATTTTAATCGGATGTGACAAATTTACATGACACTTTTTTAATCTGATTGTGCTTCTAGTCCTGTTACGATTACAAGTACGAGATTACAAGTGTCCATGTAAACACACCTAATGAGAGCTGTTTTTGTTTTGATGTTTTGTTTTGTTTGCTTTCTATCATGGTTTTGATATAAAAACTTTTTATTTTGCAATTTACCCTTTTCTATTAAAGTTTTGAAAAAAAAAAACATTTGTTTCTATCATTTGTGTTGTACTGTATTCTAATAAGGAAATAAAGAATTTGCTCTAATCTCAGTTAATCTCAGTTTCTTATACTTGCTTGACTACATGCTGGACTATTACAATGCACTGTTTTCTCTGGCATTACCTATACCTATTTTACTTTTGTCAGATTCATTAGTGTGTATATGCATTTACTTATTGTGACATCACTAAATAGGTGTGGCCAAAGGAACAACATGCCTGGAAGTGTCAGTCTGGAGATCACTGCAGTCTTTAAAAAAACATGCATTGGTGTAATGACAAAAGTTAACTAAATTTCTTTTTTGAATTACAGAGTTTGAATGTAGAAATACACATACAACACATACAAATGAGTTTTACTGTAAAATGAAGGCGGGAAATGTTAGTTATTATGGGCATAAACATTTAATATAATAAGCTACCTGTTTAATTACAATTTATTATTGTAATTTTATGTAAATTGCTGTGTAATTTAAGATAACAGAAAAAATACAGTTAAAATAATACCACTGGTTCAAACATTGTATCCTGAAGGCGGTTCAGGAAAACGTTTCCTGACTCGCTCCTCCAAAACACCCCAAAGTGGCTCAATAATATTTAGATCTGGTGACTGTGCAGGCCATGGGAGATGTTCAACTTCACTTTCATGTTCATCAAACCACTCTGTCACCAGTCTTGCTGTGTGTATTGCTGCCGTGTATTATCCTGATACACGGCACCGCCTTCAGGATACAATGTTTGAACCATTGGGTGCACATGGTCCTCCAGAATGGTTCGGTAGTCCTTGGCAGTGAAGCGCCCATCTATCACAAGTACTGGGCCTAGGGAATGCCATGATATTGCAGCCCAAACCATCACTGATCCACCCCCATGCTTCACTCTGGGCATGCAACAGTCTGGGTGGTACGCTTCTTTGGGGCTTCTCCACACCGTAACTCTCCCGGATGTGGGAAAGAAAGTGAAGGTGGACTCATCAGAGAACAATACATGTTTCACATTGTCCACAGCCCAAAAATTTTGTTGCCGGCACCATTGAAACCGACATTTGGCATTGGCACGAGTGACCAAAGGTTTGGCTGTAGCAGCCCGGCCATGTACATTGACCCTGTGGAGCTCCCGATGGACAGTTTTGGTGGAAACAGGAGAGTTGAGGTGCACATTTAATTCTGCAGCGAGTTGGGCAGCTGTGGTTTTATGTTTTTTGGATACAATCCGGGTTAGCACCCGGACATCCCTTTCAGACAGCTTCCTCTTACATCCACAGTTACTCCTGTTGGATGTGGTTCGTCCTTCTTGGTGGTATGCTGACATTACCCTGGATACCGTGGCTCTTGATACATCACAAAGTCTTGCTGTCTTAGTCACAGATGCACCAGCGAGACTTGCACCAACAATTTGTCCTCTTTTGAACTCTGATATGTCTCCCATAATGTTGTGTGCACTGCAATATTTTAAGCAAAACTGTGCTATTACTCTGCTAATTAAACCTTCACACTCTGCTCTTACTGGTGGAATGTGCAATCAATGAAGATTGGCCACCAGGCTGGTCAAATTTAGCCATGAAACCTCCAACACTTCAGTTTCAGTTTCATTGTCCAACCCCTGTATGTGTGTGTGTGTGTGTGTGTGTGTGTGTGTATTTATTATTTCTTTACAGTTGGGAATAATTAGCACTAGCAAATTCTGTCATGACATCAATTTCAAGCATGCTTGAACTTCATGTAACTGCATGAAAGCCAAGTTACAACACTGTAAATACATGAAATTCATCTCATACTGATTTATGAGAATAGCCAAATTAAAGCTTCCTCTCTGGCAGGAAGTGGCCAAACCACAGTCAGGGCGGTCTCATATCACTTCTATCAAAGTGCTTTTTATCTGGCAGTGCAACACCATGAACAAATCCACACCCAAGCTGAAGGTCTTTGTTGTCCTTGATACTCGCCTTCGTAAGCTCAGCTTTGCCCCCTTCTGCCAAATAGTCTGAGACACTCAGTTCTTTATGAGTTTGTTCTGAACTTTCAGCATGTTAGCATATTTCTAAGAAATTCACATTGATTAACAAATAAGTTCTTGAGGGCTAAATAAAGTTTTTTTTAATGAAGGAGGATGGGGAAATCTGTATATCCGTGTATATACCTACTCATGTGTACTGTGGCTGTTATTTATTTAAAAATATATATATAGTACATACAACTTTTTGTTTTTTTATAGTGTCAGCATGTTAAAGGCACAACATATTGGTCTAAACCATTTCATGAATTAATTTGATAATTATGTCAAGTGAAGTTTTATATAATTGAGAGCTGGTCTGTGAGTCATGTGTTGTCTGTGTTTGTCTGTGATGGTCTCTAAAACACGTATTTGCGATAGTCTGTGAGTAATGTGTTTGTAATTGTTTGTGAGTATTGTGTTGTCTGTGATGGTCTGTAAGGATTGTGTTATCAGTGATAGTTTGTAAGCATTATCAGCCATTGTGGTGTAGTATCATATTTGTTCAATTCAGTCATGCTGCCTAGAATATTTTGTGTTGCATAGACTAATCATTTTCACTAATTCATAAACTAGTCAACACTGTGGGGTTGTCCATTAGAAAGGCTGCAGGGAAAACAGTGAAGCTGTGGTATTGATGGTTACTTTTTTATTTTTATTTATTTTTTTAATTTTAAATTTTTATATTTTTTAATATATATATATATATATATATATATATATATATATATATATATATATATATATATATATATATATATATATATTACAATATATATAATAATACAATATATACATATATGTAGATGTAAATGGACAAATTTAAATGGTATGACAATAAATATATACAGTATGCACTTCATCACTACTGAGGTCAGGGCTACTGGGCGGTAGTTGTTCAGGCAGGCAGGCTGGGGTTTCTTGGGGACAGGAACAATGGTGCACCGTTTGAAGCATGTCAGGATTATAGACTGTTCCAGGGAGAGGTTGAAGATCTCAGTGAACACAGGAGCAAGATGGTCAGCACAGGCCTTCAGGACTTGACCCGTGATGCCATCTGGTCCTGCTGCCTTCCTGGTGTTCACTCTCCTGAATGCCTTTCTCTCGTCATGCTCCGAGATGATGAACGCGTTTTCCTCTCCGGCATGCTCCACGTGTGTGCTGCCTATAGCGCTGTTAGCACTGCTAACGCTGTTAGCGCTGTGAGCTGCAGCCTCGAAGCGAGCATGAAACGTGTTTAGCTGATCTGCCAGAGAAGCGTCCACAGTAACCGGTTTGGAAGATGGTGTTTTGTAGTCCGTCATTGTTCTTTGTGCCTGCCACAGATGCCTGGAGCCACTTTGTTGAAATTGTGACTCTAGTTTCTGTCCATAGCGCCATTTTGCTTCCTTCACCACTTTGCACATGCTGTAGGATGCAGCTTTATACTCCTCCATGTTTCCACTGGGGGGCCCAGTGTTGTACACAGCGGAGCGGGATCAGGGCACTGAGGACCGATTTATCCACCCAGGGCTTCTGATTGGGAAACATTCTGATGATAGTCTTGTGAACTGTACAAATGGCATTAATAGTCCATAGAAACTTTTTAAAAAACATTACTAACAAAGTCTTTATCAGCCTCTGAACAGAGAGGAGGTAGTGGGTTTCTTAAAAATGATAATAAATTTGATTGAAATGGTATAATTATTCAGTTAAATTTAATGCCAATCTTTTTTGAGATAGGATTAGAAATGAGAGAAATGGTTTCCTATGAGTTCAAATTCTATAAGATTGCTATATAGTAATGAGATTCATTATGATTAATTAACATGAACATGAATTCTGATGTTTGTCTTAGATGGCGCTAACATACGAATCATTGGTGGCACCGACTCCTGCTCTGGTAGAGTGGAAATCCTGCATGATGGTCAGTGGGGAACAGTGTGTGATGATGACTGGGACCTGAATGATGCAGAGGTGGTGTGTAGACAGCTTGGATGTGGTAAAGCGGTCACCGCTCATCAAAGTGCCCACTTTGGTCAGGGAAGTGGCCCAATATGGCTGGATGATGTTCGGTGTTCTGGAAGTGAAAGCAACATCACACAGTGCTCTCATAGAGGATTTGGATCACACAACTGCAACCATGGTGAAGATGCTGGTGTTACTTGCTCAGGTACAGAAAAGCAAAGGATCAGCTGCAATCCACACTACAATATACTAAAGTTAAAATAAAGCCTTAACACTTTCTTCTGTAGATAAGATAGAATATGTCTGAGCCCCGGACACTGTCAGGAAGACTATTCCAAAGTTTAGGAGCTAAATATGAAAATGCTCTACCCCCTTTTGTGGACTTTGATATTCTGGGCACTACCAGAAGTCCAGAGTTTTGTGATGTTAAAGAGTGTGGTGGATTGTAACGTGTCAGAAGACTGGCTAGATATGTGGGAGCTAAACCATTTAGAGCCTTGAACATAAGTAGTGCTAATTTAAAGTCAATTCTAAGCTAACAGGTAGCCAGTGCAGGGATGATTATATTGGGGTTATATGATCATATTTTCTTGATCTGGTAAGAACTCTGGCAGCTGCATTCTGGACTAACTGTAGCTTGTTTATTTAAGATGCAGGACAAACACCTAGTAATGCATTACAATAGTCCAGTCTGGAGGTCATGAATGCATGAACTAGTTTTTCTGCATCAGATACAGATAAAATGTTCCTAAGCTTGGAAATATTTCTAAGGTGGAAGAAGGCTGTTTTTTGTAATATTGGAAATATGATTTTCAAAGGACAAGTTGCTGTCTAATATTACGCCCAGGTCTTTCACTGTTGGGCTAATAGTAACAGTATATCCTTCTAAATGCAAGCTGAATTGAGAGAGCTTCTGTGTACAGGTTTTTGGGCCAATAAGTAATATCTCTGTCTTATCAGAATTTAGTAATAGAAAATTATCGGTCATCCAATCTTTTATATCTTTAACACACTCAGTTAGTCTAGACAAATTGGATATTTCATCTGGTTTTGATGAGATATATAACTGGGTATCATCGGCATAACAATGGAAACTAATCCCATGCCTTCTAATGATGTTACCCAATGGAAGCATGTATACCGAGAAAAGAAGAGGTCCTAAAACTGACCCTTGTGGGACCCCGTATTTCACTGGCACTACACTGGATAGTTCTCCATTTAAATCTACAAAGTGGTATGGATCAGACAGGTAGGATCTAAACCATTTTAATACCTGTCCCTGCATCACTATGTGATTTTGTAAGCGATCCACGAGAATATTATGATCTATATTGTCGAATGCAGCACTAAGATCAAGCAGGACTAAAATGGAGATGCAGCCTTGGTCCGAAGCTAAAAGCAAGTCATTTGTGATTTTAACTAGTGCAGTTTCTGTACTGTGATGGGGCCTGAAACCTGACTGAAATTCTTCAAGGATATTGTTTTCCTGTAAGAAGGAGCATAATTGAGCTGACACCACTAGTATTTCTTTTCTAGTATTTTTGATATAAACGAAAGGTTTGAAATAGGTCTGTAATTTGATATTACACCAGGGTCTAGTTTCGGTTTCTCAAGAAGAGGCTTAATAACTGCTAACTTGAGAGATTTTGGGACATGACCTAGATATAACAAGCAGTTAATAATATTGAGAGGAGGCTCTCCAGCTGCATGTATCACTTCTTTCTTCAATCTAGTTGGAATTGGACCTAACAAACACATTGGTGATCATTTTAACTAGCTCTTCCTGTCCTATGTTGGTAAAGCATTGCAGCTTTAAATGTGGGGCTTTAGGCTGGTCAAAGGTTGAACACCAAATATTTTGTTCTTGATACTATCAATTTTTTCAGTGAAGAAATTCATAAAGTCCTCACTACTAAACTGTGATGGAACACTCTCTCTGGATATCTGATGCTTTGTTAGTTTAGCCACTGTACTAAATAAGAATCTGGGATTGTTCTGGTTTATTTCAATCAGTTTCCTCAGATGCTCAGCCCTAGCAGCTTTTAGAGCCTGTCTATAGTTGGCCAGACTGTCTTTATATGCAATTCTAAAAACTTCTAATTTGGTTTTTCTCCACTTTCGCTCGAGGTTACGAGTTGATCTCTTGAGGGTGTGAGTATGACTATTGTACCATGGTGCAGGTGTTTTAACACTGACCTTTTTTAATTGGATGGGGGCAACAGTGTCTAGTGTGCTGGTGAAAATAGTGCCTATGCTATTAGTTACTTCATCTAAATCATATGCATTCAGGAGTGTATGATTAAAACAATGAGTTGGAATTTAAATTTTTTATCTCCTTGTTTTTCTCCTTGACTGTAATTAATAAGGATTAAGAATTCAATAATTTTCCAATTTAATCCAAACAGAGGATTAAAAAATAGTAACAATATGAATGTAAGACAATAGGATATAACAATATAATAGGTTTCCCAATGCAATTCATGGATATTTCATTATTTATTATGTAAAAGACATTTTTGAGAAATTATTAGGACATTATTAGGAAATAATGTAATCAAATCAGTCCCAGTGTTTGGCAATATTGTACTGAAAGTAATTATAACTAATAAATATTGAGATTCATTTTGCTGTTTGTCTTGTAAGGTAACATACGACTCATTGGTGTCAGTCACCCCTGCTCTGGTAGAGTGGAGATCCTGCATGATGACCAGTGGGGAACAGTGTGTGATGATATCTGGGACCTGAATGATGCAGAGGTGGTGTGTAGACAGCTTGGATGTGGTAAAGCTGTCACCGCTCATCAAAATGCCCACTTTGGTCAGGGAAGTGGCCCAATATGGCTGGATGATGTTCAGTGTTCTGGAAGTGAAAGCACCATCACACAGTGCTCTCATAGAGGATTTGGATCACACAACTGCAACCATGGTGAAGACGCTGGTGTTACTTGCTCAGGTACAGAAAAACAGAGAATCAGCTCCAATCCACTCTACAATATACTGAAGTTAAATTAAAACCTTAATACTTTCTTATGTAGATAATATAAAATAAGTAAAACACCATGAGAACTGTGTACATGATGCAGATGCAGGTGTCGTGTGCTCAAGTTTCCATCAAGAAAAAGATAGATGAGGTGATATAGAAATGATAACATATATACAGTGCTCAGCGTAAATGAGTACATCCCCTTTGAAAAGTAACATTTTAAGCAGAATCTCAATGAACACAAAAACAATCTCCAAAATGTTGACAAGACTAAGTTTTATATAACATCTGTTTAACTTATAACATGAAAGTAAGGTTAATAATATAACTTAGATTACACGTATTTCAGTTTTACTCAAATTAGGGTGATGCAAAAATGAGCACACCCCACTGAAAGTCTCTGGAGCAAAGCTAAATTTTAGACTACAAATGTGTAATTTAATAAGAATTCAACCACAGGTGAGTCTAAATATTCTCTTATAGCAAACCCCTTCCCATTTCATGCTGTCAGCAATGGCATCACACGGAATAGAAATGTCACAAGATCTGAGAAAGAAAATCATTTCTTTACACCAGAAAGGGAGAGGCTCCAAGAAGATCAGCAAAGCTTCGCTTATCAGTCAGAATACTGTATCAAAAGTGGTATAAAAATTTTAAAGAGATGGGACTACAAGCATCTCAGAGAGACGTCCAGGTCATCCACGAAAGTTAACACCTCGACAGGAGTTTCTTCCGCTGAGAAGGGTTGAAGAAAATCGGCATGCAAGTTCACTGCAATTATCTAAAGAAGTAGAAAGCCGAACTGGGGTGACTGTATCCCGTGACACAATACGGCGTACACTGCAGAGGAATGGCATGCATGGGTATTGTCCACGAAAGAAGCCTCTCTTAAAGATCATGCACAAAAAAGATATCCTACAGTTTGCCAGGGCCCATGCTGACAAAGATGAAGGCTACTGGGACTCTATACTCTGGAGTGATGAGACCAAGATAAATGATTTTGGAACTGATGACCTCAAATCTGTATGGCGTCACAAAGGTGAGGAATACAAAGAAAAATGCATGGTGCCTGCAGTGAAACATGGTGGTGGCAGTGTCCTTATGTGGGGCTGCATGAGTGCTGCTGGTTTCGGGGAGCTGCATTTCATTGATGGCATCATGAATTCACAGATGTACTGCTCTATACTTAAAGAGAAGATGCTACCATCACTCCATGCCCTTGGTCGTCATGCACTTTTCCAACATGACAATAATCCTAAACACACATCTAAGGCCACTGTTGGATTTCTGAAGAAGAACAGGGTGAAAGTGATTCAGTGGAAAAGTATGTCTCCTGATCTGAACCCAATCGAACACCTATGGGGAATCCTGAAGAGACAAGATGAGCATCACTCTCCATCCAGCATCCAGTCTCTAAAAGAGGTCATTATTGAAGAATGGAAAAAAGATAGATGTTGCAAAATGTCGCCAACTTGTTCATTCCATGCCTAAAAGACTTGGTGCTGTAATTAACATGGAGGCCATACAAAGTACTAGATATAATAGTTTTTATTGTGTGTGTACTCATTACGCATCACCCTAATTTGAGTAAAACTGAAAAATGTGTAATCTAAGTTATATTATGTTATATTAAACTTAGTTTTGGAAATTGTTTTTGTGTGCATTGAGATATTGTTTAAAATTTTACTTTTCCAAGTGGGTGTACTCATTTACGCTGAGCGCTGTACAAACAAATTACAGTAAAGCTGGTTTTAGAATTAATCAACAATTTAACAAAAAAAACAATTGGACAATTTGTAATATTAATCAAAATATGTAGAAATTCAACACTGCTGTGGGGTTGTGGATTGATTAGCCAAAACATTAAAACCACTGATATGTGGAATGAATAACATTTATTATCTTGTTATATTGGCACCAGTCAAGTGATGGGATATATTAGAGTAGTCAGTTCTTAATGGTGATGTTGGAAAAACAGGCAAGCATAAGGATCTGAGTTATTTTGATAAAATCCATTTGTAGACAATTGTGATTGCTAGACAAATGGATAAGAGCATCTCATTGTGCATGTACAACAATTACAACAATTTTTCATTGAGCCAAATTAAACTGCCATTCTTTCTGTAATCATTTTTGTGGAAATAAAAATGTGTAAAACATGCATAAAAGAGACACTACATTTTTTTTCACTTTATCACATATTTATTTGTTCAGCTGAGACTATGTATTGAATTTAGTTAGGATAATTAAATTGGTTATTTAACAGACTTAACAGCTAAGTTTGTTTCTAATATTATTTATTTTTATAACTTAAGCTAACTGGTACAAAGAAAATAAGTCCTTACTAAAACCCTTCTGTCTTTTCATAAATTAACACAGTTCGAGAGATCAGGCTGGTGAATGGTCCGACTAACTGTTGTGGTCGAGTGGAGATCCAGCACAGAGCCCAGTGGGGAACAGTATGTGATCATCTCTGGGACTTAAAGGATGCAGAGGTGGTGTGTAGACAGCTTGGATGTGATAAAGCCGTCAGTGCTCCTGGAAATTCCAAATTTGGTCAGGGAAATGAACCAACCTGGCTGGATGATGTTCAGTGTAAAGGAACTGAGAGCTACATAGATCAGTGTTTACACAGGGGATTTGGAGTAGAGAACTGTGGACATGATGCAGATGCAGGTGTCGTGTGTTCAAGTAAGTTGTGGTTGTTTATTTGTATCAATACCCTGTTTAAAGTGAATACATTTACAATATTATGAAACATTTTTTTAAGACATGCAGAGTCCCACACTGACTCGGATCTCCCCAAACTCTGTGGTCTCACCTGGAGAAGTTCTTCAGTTCACATGTACCACACCCAGTCCAACATGCATCTCTGTAGACTTCAGTTTGTATAAAACTGGGACATTAATAAAGAATCAAACTGCAGAGACTACAACAACATTTACTCTGACTGTAGATGAATCACATCAGGGTCAGTACACCTGTGACTACTCCTACAGGGAAAGTAACTCCACATCATCCAGGAGCAACTCTATTACCATTACTGTGGGTAAGTGACATTTTCTGGACATTTACTACCAATACCACACAGAATTCACAGATTTTATTGCAGTCTACTTTTGTACGTTTCTTTAATTTTCAGTATGATTCATGTAAATTGGTTTTAATATTTGAAATTCTTGATAAATCATGCCTGTTGTTTTATAGTGAACTTGCAGCGGCCCAAGATCTCCTTCAGTGCTGCTGATGGATGGTCCCACTATAGGCCTGAAGGGCCAGAAATGATCAAGGGCTATGGCTTCTCCATCATCTGCTCCACTGAACCTCAGTATCAAGGAGGTTTCTTCCACTTGGGGTTCAGTGGATCCAACATCACCAGAACTCAGTCAGCTGTGAACCACTCAGCCGTCTTCCTTTTTCCTGAAGCAGATTTTGATCATCAGGGAAACTACAGATGTACTTATGAAGTTAACGTGTCTTCACGTACCTTTACCTCCACTCCCACTGAACCCCTTTTCGTCACTGTGAAAGGTATGTTAAAATAAATTAGGTCTGTTTTTATGTTCTGCAGTTTAGTAATTGAAAAACTTAATGATGATAATTTCTTTTTCAGTATATCTGCCTCCCTACATTGGTATTGGAGTGACAGCAGGACTTCTTCTCATCTTAGTTCCAGTCATCATTTGCTTCATGAAGAAACAGAAAAGACGGAAATTTCAGAGGGACAAGAACAATGATTCACAGTGTGAGTTTTCAAAACTATAAATGTTTCAGTATAGTAAAAAACATTCATTTGAATATAGTACCAAAATAATAATATTGCACTCCACAGGGCTGTTGCATTCTTAAATCTGAGTCATTTTCTACAGCTGACAGCAATATATAATAGTTTTTCTATAGCAACAGCCTAAACAGAGACTTCTACATTATAGAAGTCCACATAAATGTGGCATTGGTGACATGATGAAAGTTAACTATGCAAAGGCAAGTTTCTTTAGTCAGAAGTAATTATGATTGGAAAAAAAGTGTATTTTATTTTTTTTTAATTCATAAAAAAAAAATTCATTACCAAATTTCTTAAGCATAAAAATACCAGTGGTGGGCCATGCATTTCACACCAAGGCCTTCACCAGTGTCCTTCCTGAATTAATGCACCTCTATACCATCATTAAGAAGCTACGGCAATAGATACTAATTAACCATTAAATAGCAAAGTAAAAAAGAATTTAGGCTACAGTATTTCACACCTCACAAGGAACAGTCAATTTTATTACAGTCCGCCTTGAAAATGCATTTGTAAGGATGTCTGCGACTAGATCGATTTCTTCTCCTCTGTCAGCCATTGTGAATTAAAATATATATATATATATATATATATATAATATATATATTTTATTTAGTTAGTGCGGTTCGCTGCCTCTGACTACTCCAATTATCCAATCAAAGGACAGGAAATTGCTGACGTAATCGTATGCCTGCTAGATGGCCCCAGTGACGCCAACTCAAAATCTGATTGGTTAATGGAACAATTTCATTGACACTTTTTTTAAGCTCAGAGTGCCTGCGCTATTGATTCTGAAGGCCGTAAGGCAGATTTCTTTCACCCTGGCAAATACATGATGTCATCCACTGGCTGAAATATGATTGGATAAATACTCTTATCATAAGTATACACTACTGGAAGCAGCGCAACCAAGAGAAAAGCTATGAAATGTAGAAAATAGACTATTGGGAATACTTTAATACACATTCATGGAAAATATATTAAATATATTAACATGCAAGTCAGTGATTCAGATCACTGCTGTTTAGGCCAGCAGAGAAGGACTTGCTGACCCTGACGGCCCACCACTGAACAAAACTAAAAACATTTTGATGAAATCATCATTGTTGATTATTTTTGTAAAACAGCAGAAGACACAGTTACTTGTATAATTCTTGTGGTCTAGAAAAGTGATTTCATGTAAATTTTTTCACGATCAATTTTAGGTGCCAAAAACACATATGAGTTTCCCCAAGCAGAGATTGAGACAGATGGCGAAGATGTTTATGAAAATGCAGAAACCATTTTCTGTCAGAAGGATGATTCGGAGAACTTGGATAACGACTACATTAATTTCGAGGCTGATGAAGAGAGAAGTGATGCAAATGTTGTCTATATTAATGTTGATGCTGTGGAACAAAGACGTAAAATGGACAATGACTATGAGGATGCAGAAATTTATGCAAACTGTGTAGAGTAGTGTGGAGAACTAAAATATTATCCAAAATCCCATATGTTTTCCATAAATTGATGCAGGTACAGACTCAAGTGCAGGATAATAGAAATGTAGCAAACAAAACAGATTTATCCCAGGGCAAAGTCAAGCAGTTAAACCAAAGTACTGAGCTGGTAGCCAGACTTAGGTAGACTCTGTATTACATGTAAAAGGTGCTGCATCAAAGTAATAGTTAAGGAGTGTGTACACTTTGCAGACGATTTATTCTAAATTTACTCTTTTTTTCCTAAAACATTTCTATTTTTTCCTCACTTTTATAAGAATTTTGTTAGTTACAATATCACATTAAAGCAGGAAAAAGATGTGACGAGTTATCTTGGTTTATTTATTTAACATCACAAAAACCTGTAACTGTAACAGAAGTGTTTTAACTTTTTGTTTATATAGTAGTCCCCCGTTTATCATGGGGGTTACGTTCCAAAACCACGATACATGACCGCCACCCAAAAATGATTTTTTTTTGTTGTTTAAGCCATAAATTACCCTCCCACACTCTGAAAACGCACAGAAAACATTTGCAAGCATATAGCGAGATGAATTTTGGGTAAATTCGTAGAAATATCACCTTTATAGTGAGTATGCTTAGGTTCCTTGCCAAAAGCCTTAGAAGGTTTGGGCGACATAATAGGGCTTGCAGAAAAAATGTAAAAATACAGCATACACAGCACAGAAGAACTGGGATGCTGGAGAATTCTGCTTCCCTTTCCCCAACTGCATGCCTAGGCAGCAGCCAATCAACCGTGATTAAATGAATGGGGCATTCCGATTGGCCAGACTTGTTCCTCCAGCTGTACTGTATTTAGATTTTCAGCATCCCCGCACTGCGCTTTCCTAAACAACGCTACGTGTTCTTTGTCTCATGAGTAGATATGCTGTACAGTATTTTATATATTATTAACATTTTACTTCATTTTAATTAATGTTTATATTTTGTAATTAATAATTATATTTTTATTAATAAATTACCTTATTTCAACATAAAAACAATTCACTATAAGGTTTGCAGTATGGAGTGTATTTAGTGTTGCACAACTAATATTTGGAACTTGAAATACCCAAATGTACGTACTTTGTTTGTTAATACAGTATGTCCTCATTTTCTAGACACCTCTATCCAATAGAATGGATATATTTGGTTGATTGACTGCTTGGGTTGGTTGAATCCCAAGTGAGTATGTTAGCTAATGAAGCTAATAGGGGTGGGAACAAGGAGACATGGGAAAGAGAGATATAGGAAAGAAAGAAGCGGGAAAGAGAGAGGTGGAAAAGATGGAAAAAGCGGGTTAGAAGCAATAAATTTTGAGGGTTTTTTTCCTGAATTCTGGTTAAACAGTGGTCTGTGAGAGTTTAAGCATTCACTGTCTGTTTCCTAAGATTGTTTTATAGAACAGACCATGTGACACATTAGCAAGTATTCCATTTTCTTAGCATGCTACTTCAAGGATGCTAATCATCACAATCACTGGCGTGATCAACGGATCTCATATGGAGTCAATTTACCCCGCTACCCCACATTTTCTTTCTCTTTCTGTTAACGTATTTTATTAATAAATTCAATTTGTGTTAATCTTCCTGTTGTTAGAAATTTTTTTTTTTTTTTTTTTGGTGTTTTATAAGTTTACAGAACAGGAAAGTTTAATAATTAGTGAAATTAATATTAATGGCATTAGTGATGTATATTTTTATTGATTTCTACTAGTTTTTGTTTTTGCTGAGTAAAATCCAGACAGTTGACCATCAAAAAGCTGGGCAGTCAGGTTTATATGTTAGAAAACTAGAGAGTTACATGTACAGGTGCATCTCCAAAAATTAGAATATCATGGAAAAGTTCATGATTTTTTTGCAAGCTACTTTAGAAAATGAAAACCTATATATTCAAGTTTCATGTAAACTAAAATGTACCAATCATTTTTGATCTAAATTTTAATAATTGTGGACTATAGCTCAAAAACATTTAAAAAGGATATCTCAAAACATTGGAATATTATATTTCCACTTTGAGCAAATAATTTTTTATGCAGTATAAATACCATGAATCTCCCAGTCAGGTTCAGTACACACTACCACAATCATGGAGAAGTCCGCTGAATTGATGGTTGCCCAGAAGACATTCATTGACACCATCCATAATGATGGTAAGCTACCAAAGATCAGTGGTGAAAGGGCTGGCTGCATATTCATAGAAAGTTGACTGGAAGGGCAATGCAGCCATTTACCAAGAGATTTTAGAGCACTAAATGCTTCCATCTGCTGACAAGCTTTATGGAGATGCTGATTTCCTTTTTTCACCAGGACTTGGCCCCTGCCCACAGTACCAAAACTACTTGGAACTGGTTTGCTGACCAGGAACTGGTATTACTGTGCTTGACTGGCCTGCAAACTCAACTGACCTCAAACCTATAGAGAATCTATGGGGTATTATCAAGAGGAAGATGAGAGACACCAGACGCCGCAATAAATATGAGCTGAAGGCTGCTATCAAAGTAACTTGGGTTTCCATTACACCTGAGAAGTGCCACAGGCTGATGGCCCCCATTCCACACCACACTTTCTGTAATTGTGCTCCAGGTACTTTGGTCAGACACCAATTCCAGAGCTGACATGACAGCTCAGGAGTGAGGAGTTTGCTGAGTTAAACTGTGAAGATTCTTACTAACAGACAGCCTGCATTTTTTTTTATCAACTTCAAGAGAAAGAAAGACGCTGGTGAGGGAAGGAAAGAGAACGAGATAAGTGAAAGGAAAGTGAGCAAAAGACATGTAATTTAGTGCTGTGCTGGGTGAAGTGTTGGGCCGGGGGTCAGTGGAGTCAGTGACCTTGACAGGCAGGCTCAGCAGACAAGGCTGGTCTAGGGGAAGTAGTGTTGGCGGGCACTGTTGGGAAGGTAAGTGCCAGTGGTGGCAGCATAGTGTTGCGGGGTCGGCAGTAGCGTGAACTCAGCTTTTCATGAGTGTCATCCTTCTCGCAGACTCTCTGTAAGTGAAGAAAACAGCAGAGAACCGAAGTTCGTTTTGGCTATATAGCCAGCGTTACCAACGAACAGCACCTGAGGGAGTCTGAGGAAAGCCCATCTCCCTCCCGCCATCCAGACCACGGTTTACAGAGGGATCGTCGAGAGCATTCTGAGCAGCTACATCACTGTCTGGTTTGGGAATTGCAAAACCTTGCAGTGGATAGTGAGTTCAGTTGAGATCTCTCTTCAAAGTCAAAGAAGCTTTATTGTCACTTCAATCACATATAGCTGATGCAGTACAGAGTGAAGTTGCTGCATCTCCATTTTAGTCCTGCTTGATCTTAGTGCTGCATTCAACACTATAGATCATAACATTCTCATAGATCGCTTACAAAATCACACAGGTATGCAGGGACAGGTATTAAAATGGTTTAGATCCTACCTGTCTGATCCATACCACTTTGTAGATTTAAATGGAGAACTATCCAGTGTAGTACCAGTGAAATACGGGGTCCCACAAAGGTCAGTTTTAGGACCTCTGCTTTTCTCAGTATACATGCTTCCATTGGGTGATATCATTAGAAGGCATGGGATTAGATTCCATTGTTATGCCGATGATACCCAGTTATATATCTCATCAAACCAGATGAAATATCTAATTGGTCTAGATTAACTGAGTGTGTTAAAGATATTAGAGATTGGATGACCAATAATTTCCTATTATTAAATTCTGACAAAACGGAGATATTACTTATTGGCCCAAAAACTAGTACACAGAAGCTCTCACAATTCAGCTTGCACCTAGAAGGATGCACTGTTACCACTAGCTCAACAGTGAAAGACCTGGGTGTAATATTAGACAGCAACCTATCCTTTGAAAACCATATTTACAATATCACAAAAACAGCCTTCTTCCATCTTAGAAATATTGCCAAGCTTAGGAACATTTTATCTGTATCTGATGCAGAAAAACTAGTTCATGCATTCATGACCTCCAGACTGGACTATTGTAATACATTACTAGGTGTTTGTCCTGCATCTTCAGTAAACAAGCTACAGTTAGTCCAGAATGCAGCCGCCAGAGTTCTTACCAGATCAAGAAAATTTGATCATATAACCCCAATATTATCATCCCTGCACTGGCTACCTGTTAAGTTTAGAATTGACTATAAACTAGCTCTACTCACATACAAGGCTCTAATTGGTTTAGCTCCCACCTATCTCTCCAGTCTTCTAACACGTTACAATCCACCATGCTCTTTAAGATCACAAAATTCCGGACTTCTAGTAGTTCCCAGAATATCAAAGTCCACAAAAGGGGGAAGAGCGTTTTCGTATTTAGCTCCAAAACTTTGGAATAGTCTTCCTGACAGTGTTCGGGGCTCAGACACAGTCTCCCAGTTTAAATGTAGACTAAAGACTTATCTCTTTAGCCAGGCATACATCTAACACTTCCCATAACTTTGCACTCCAGTACATCTGATTAAATGCACATTCAGCTAGTACTGCTAATATTATGAACAGCAGCTACGCTAATGCTGTTCCATTCTTTCCCTTCTTCTACCCATCCCGAGGCATACAGAGACTGTGCCGGCTCCAGTGGCATCCGGAGATGGACCGGCTCCAGCCGGGTTCTGCTTGTGAGGATTGGGATATTCAAGCAGCACCATGAACAACAACCTCCTTATTGATTTACATAACACTATACACATGCTGTATCTACATCACACAATTGTCACCCAAATGAGGATGGGTTCCCTTTTGAGTCTGGTTCCTCTCAAGGTTTCTTCCTCTTACCATCTAAGGGAGTTTTTCCTTGCCACAGTCGCCTCAGTCACCTCAGTCTTGCTCACTTGGGATACCATCCAGGACTGTCTGTCTGTTTGTCTGTTCATATGTTTGTTGTTTTCTTATGTGGTTTCTCAGCTGCCTTGAGACAATGCTCTTTGTTAAAAGCGCTATACAAATAAAATTGAATTGAATTGATTTGAATTGAAGTGAAATAATGTTCCTCCTAGACCAGAGGTGCTACACAGAACAAAAACAAAGTACAGGTGATGTGGACACACACAGAGCTAAACGACACTACAAGGTGCATTCTTTAGAAACTAAACATACAACATAAGTGCACAGGATGACAAGAATATGAAGTACACAGGAAGTGAAGTAGAAAATCTGTCAAGTTATGGCATAAAGGTTGAAGGTCAGTTTGTTAGTTATATTTTTTTCAATGTTACACTCACAAGCTCAGTTTCTGAAGCCTTGCTTTAAGCAATGTAGACGTGTGAAGTTCTTTGCACGCATTAGAAGTGTTGTTAGTGTTGTCATGGTTAAGCTCTTAGTTTTATCGTTTCTGAGTTTCACAAAAGGAACTGGTCAACACTGGAACATTGCTGATACTACTCTGAAACCATCTCTGATGGTTTGTGAGTATTGTGTTGTCTCTGATGGTTTGTGAGTATTGTGTTGTCTCTGATGGTTTGTGAGTATTGTGTTGTCTGTGATGGTTTGTGGGTATTGTGTTGTCTGTGATGGTTTGTGAGTATTGTGTTGTCTGTGATGGTTTGTGAGTATTGTGTTGTCTCTGATGGTTTGTGAGTATTGTGTTGTCTGTGATGGTTTGTGAGTATTGTGTTGTCTGTGATGGTTTGTGAGTATTGTGTTGTCTGTGATGGTTTGTGAGTATTGTGTTGTCTGTGATGGTTTGTGGGTATTGTGTTGTCTCTGATGGTTTGTGGGTATTGTGTTGTCTGTGATGGTTTGTGGGTATTGTGTTGTCTCTGATGGTTTGTGAGTATTGTGTTGTCTGTGATGGTTTGTGAGTATTGTGTTGTCTCTGATGGTTTGTGAGTATTGTGTTGTCTGTGATGGTTTGTGAGTATTGTGTTGTCTCTGATGGTTTGTGAGTATTGTGTTGTCTCTGATGGTTTGTGAGTATTGTGTTGTCTCTGATGGTTTGTGAGTATTGTGTTGTCTGTGATGGTTTGTGAGTATTGTGTTGTCTCTGATGGTTTGTGAGTATTGTGTTGTCTGTGATGGTTTGTGAGTATTGTGTTGTCTCTGATGTTTTGTGAGTATTGTGTTGTCTCTGATGGTTTGTGAGTATTGTGTTGTCTGTGATGGTTTGTGAGTATTGTGTTGTCTGTGATGGTTTGTGGGTATTGTGTTGTCTGTGATGGTTTGTGAGTATTGTGTTGTCTCTGATGGTTTGTGAGTATTGTGTTGTCTGTGATGGTTTGTGAGTATTGTGTTGTCTCTGATGGTTTGTGAGTATTGTGTTGTCTCTGATGGTTTGTGAGTATTGTGTTGTCTGTGATGGTTTGTGAGTATTGTGTTGTCTCTGATGGTTTGTGGGTATTGTGTTGTCTGTGATGGTTTGTGAGTATTGTGTTGTCTCTGATGGTTTGTGGGTATTGTGTTGTCTCTGATGGTTTGTGAGTATTGTGTTGTCTCTGATGGTTTGTGAGTATTGTGTTGTCTCTGATGGTTTGTGAGTATTGTGTTGTCTGTGATGGTTTGTGAGTATTGTGTTGTCTCTGATGGTTTGTGGGTATTGTGTTGTCTCTGATGGTTTGTGAGTATTGTGTTGTCTGTGATGGTTTGTGAGTATTGTGTTGTCTGTGATGGTTTGTGAGTATTGTGTTGTCTCTGATGGTTTGTGAGTATTGTGTTGTCTGTGATGGTTTGTGAGTATTGTGTTGTCTGTGATGGTTTGTGAGTATTGTGTTGTCTGTGATGGTTTGTGAGTATTGTGTTGTCTGTGATGGTTTGTGAGTATTGTGTTGTCTGTGATGGTTTGTGAGTATTGTGTTGTCTCTGATGGTTTGTGAGTATTGTGTTGTCTGTGATGGTTTGTGAGTATTGTGTTGTCTGTGATGGTTTGTGAGTATTGTGTTGTCTCTGATGGTTTGTGGGTATTGTGTTGTCTCTGATGGTTTGTGAGTATTGTGTTGTCTGTGATGGTTTGTGAGTATTGTGTTGTCTCTGATGGTTTGTGAGTATTGTGTTGTCTGTGATGGTTTGTGAGTATTGTGTTGTCTGTGATGGTTTGTGAGTATTGTGTTGTCTCTGATGGTTTGTGAGTATTGTGTTGTCTGTGATGGTTTGTGAGTATTGTGTTGTCTGTGATGGTTTGTGAGTATTGTGTTGTCTGTGATGGTTTGTGAGTATTGTGTTGTCTGTGATGGTTTGTGAGTATTGTGTTGTCTGTGATGGTTTGTGAGTATTGTGTTGTCTGTGATGGTTTGTGAGTATTGTGTTGTCTGTGATGGTTTGTGAGTATTGTGTTGTCTGTGATGGTTTGTGAGTATTGTGTTGTCTGTGATGGTTTGTGAGTATTGTGTTGTCTGTGATGGTTTGTGAGTATTGTGTTGTCTGTGATGGTTTGTGAGTATTGTGTTGTCTCTGATGGTTTGTGAGTATTGTGTTGTCTGTGATGGTTTGTGAGTATTGTGTTGTCTGTGATGGTTTGTGAGTATTGTGTTGTCTCTGATGGTTTGTGAGTATTGTGTTGTCTGTGATGGTTTGTGGGTATTGTGTTGTCTCTGATGGTTTGTGAGTATTGTGTTGTCTGTGATGGTTTGTGAGTATTGTGTTGTCTCTGATGGTTTGTGAGTATTGTGTTGTCTCTGATGGTTTGTGAGTATTGTGTTGTCTGTGATGGTTTGTGAGTATTGTGTTGTCTGTGATGGTTTGTGAGTATTGTGTTGTCTGTGATGGTTTGTGGGTATTGTGTTGTCTGTGATGGTTTGTGGGTATTGTGTTGTCTCTGATGGTTTGTGAGTATTGTGTTGTCTGTGATGGTTTGTGAGTATTGTGTTGTCTCTGATGGTTTGTGAGTATTGTGTTGTCTGTGATGGTTTGTGAGTATTGTGTTGTCTCTGATGGTTTGTGAGTATTGTGTTGTCTGTGATGGTTTGTGAGTATTGTGTTGTCTCTGATGGTTTGTGAGTATTGTGTTGTCTCTGATGGTTTGTGAGTATTGTGTTGTCTGTGATGGTTTGTGAGTATTGTGTTGTCTCTGATGGTTTGTGAGTATTGTGTTGTCTCTGATGGTTTGTGAGTATTGTGTTGTCTCTGATGGTTTGTGAGTATTGTGTTGTCTGTGATGGTTTGTGAGTATTGTGTTGTCTGTGATGGTTTGTGAGTATTGTGTTGTCTCTGATGGTTTGTGAGTATTGTGTTGTCTCTGATGGTTTGTGAGTATTGTGTTGTCTGTGATGGTTTGTGAGTATTGTGTTGTCTGTGATGGTTTGTGGGTATTGTGTTGTCTGTGATGGTTTGTGAGTATTGTGTTGTCTCTGATGGTTTGTGAGTATTGTGTTGTCTGTGATGGTTTGTGAGTATTGTGTTGTCTCTGATGGTTTGTGAGTATTGTGTTGTCTCTGATGGTTTGTGAGTATTGTGTTGTCTGTGATGGTTTGTGAGTATTGTGTTGTCTCTGATGGTTTGTGGGTATTGTGTTGTCTGTGATGGTTTGTGAGTATTGTGTTGTCTCTGATGGTTTGTGGGTATTGTGTTGTCTCTGATGGTTTGTGAGTATTGTGTTGTCTCTGATGGTTTGTGAGTATTGTGTTGTCTCTGATGGTTTGTGAGTATTGTGTTGTCTGTGATGGTTTGTGAGTATTGTGTTGTCTCTGATGGTTTGTGGGTATTGTGTTGTCTCTGATGGTTTGTGAGTATTGTGTTGTCTGTGATGGTTTGTGAGTATTGTGTTGTCTGTGATGGTTTGTGAGTATTGTGTTGTCTGTGATGGTTTGTGAGTATTGTGTTGTCTGTGATGGTTTGTGAGTATTGTGTTGTCTGTGATGGTTTGTGAGTATTGTGTTGTCTGTGATGGTTTGTGAGTATTGTGTTGTCTGTGATGGTTTGTGAGTATTGTGTTGTCTGTGATGGTTTGTGAGTATTGTGTTGTCTCTGATGGTTTGTGAGTATTGTGTTGTCTGTGATGGTTTGTGAGTATTGTGTTGTCTGTGATGGTTTGTGAGTATTGTGTTGTCTCTGATGGTTTGTGGGTATTGTGTTGTCTCTGATGGTTTGTGAGTATTGTGTTGTCTGTGATGGTTTGTGAGTATTGTGTTGTCTGTGATGGTTTGTGAGTATTGTGTTGTCTCTGATGGTTTGTGAGTATTGTGTTGTCTGTGATGGTTTGTGAGTATTGTGTTGTCTGTGATGGTTTGTGAGTATTGTGTTGTCTCTGATGGTTTGTGAGTATTGTGTTGTCTGTGATGGTTTGTGAGTATTGTGTTGTCTCTGATGGTTTGTGAGTATTGTGTTGTCTCTGATGGTTTGTGAGTATTGTGTTGTCTGTGATGGTTTGTGGGTATTGTGTTGTCTGTGATGGTTTGTGAGTATTGTGTTGTCTGTGATGGTTTGTGAGTATTGTGTTGTCTCTGATGGTTTGTGAGTATTGTGTTGTCTGTGATGGTTTGTGAGTATTGTGTTGTCTGTGATGGTTTGTGAGTATTGTGTTGTCTCTGATGGTTTGTGAGTATTGTGTTGTCTGTGATGGTTTGTGAGTATTGTGTTGTCTGTGATGGTTTGTGGGTATTGTGTTGTCTGTGATGGTTTGTGGGTATTGTGTTGTCTCTGATGGTTTGTGAGTATTGTGTTGTCTGTGATGGTTTGTGAGTATTGTGTTGTCTCTGATGGTTTGTGAGTATTGTGTTGTCTGTGATGGTTTGTGAGTATTGTGTTGTCTCTGATGGTTTGTGAGTATTGTGTTGTCTCTGATGGTTTGTGAGTATTGTGTTGTCTGTGATGGTTTGTGAGTATTGTGTTGTCTCTGATGGTTTGTGAGTATTGTGTTGTCTCTGATGGTTTGTGAGTATTGTGTTGTCTCTGATGGTTTGTGAGTATTGTGTTGTCTGTGATGGTTTGTGAGTATTGTGTTGTCTCTGATGGTTTGTGAGTATTGTGTTGTCTGTGATGGTTTGTGAGTATTGTGTTGTCTCTGATGGTTTGTGAGTATTGTGTTGTCTCTGATGGTTTGTGAGTATTGTGTTGTCTGTGATGGTTTGTGAGTATTGTGTTGTCTGTGATGGTTTGTGGGTATTGTGTTGTCTGTGATGGTTTGTGAGTATTGTGTTGTCTCTGATGGTTTGTGAGTATTGTGTTGTCTGTGATGGTTTGTGAGTATTGTGTTGTCTCTGATGGTTTGTGAGTATTGTGTTGTCTCTGATGGTTTGTGAGTATTGTGTTGTCTGTGATGGTTTGTGAGTATTGTGTTGTCTCTGATGGTTTGTGGGTATTGTGTTGTCTGTGATGGTTTGTGAGTATTGTGTTGTCTCTGATGGTTTGTGGGTATTGTGTTGTCTCTGATGGTTTGTGAGTATTGTGTTGTCTCTGATGGTTTGTGAGTATTGTGTTGTCTCTGATGGTTTGTGAGTATTGTGTTGTCTGTGATGGTTTGTGAGTATTGTGTTGTCTCTGATGGTTTGTGGGTATTGTGTTGTCTCTGATGGTTTGTGAGTATTGTGTTGTCTGTGATGGTTTGTGAGTATTGTGTTGTCTGTGATGGTTTGTGAGTATTGTGTTGTCTCTGATGGTTTGTGAGTATTGTGTTGTCTGTGATGGTTTGTGAGTATTGTGTTGTCTGTGATGGTTTGTGAGTATTGTGTTGTCTGTGATGGTTTGTGAGTATTGTGTTGTCTGTGATGGTTTGTGAGTATTGTGTTGTCTGTGATGGTTTGTGAGTATTGTGTTGTCTCTGATGGTTTGTGAGTATTGTGTTGTCTGTGATGGTTTGTGAGTATTGTGTTGTCTGTGATGGTTTGTGAGTATTGTGTTGTCTCTGATGGTTTGTGGGTATTGTGTTGTCTCTGATGGTTTGTGAGTATTGTGTTGTCTGTGATGGTTTGTGAGTATTGTGTTGTCTCTGATGGTTTGTGAGTATTGTGTTGTCTGTGATGGTTTGTGAGTATTGTGTTGTCTGTGATGGTTTGTGAGTATTGTGTTGTCTCTGATGGTTTGTGAGTATTGTGTTGTCTGTGATGGTTTGTGAGTATTGTGTTGTCTGTGATGGTTTGTGAGTATTGTGTTGTCTGTGATGGTTTGTGAGTATTGTGTTGTCTGTGATGGTTTGTGAGTATTGTGTTGTCTGTGATGGTTTGTGAGTATTGTGTTGTCTGTGATGGTTTGTGAGTATTGTGTTGTCTGTGATGGTTTGTGAGTATTGTGTTGTCTGTGATGGTTTGTGAGTATTGTGTTGTCTGTGATGGTTTGTGAGTATTGTGTTGTCTGTGATGGTTTGTGAGTATTGTGTTGTCTCTGATGGTTTGTGAGTATTGTGTTGTCTGTGATGGTTTGTGAGTATTGTGTTGTCTGTGATGGTTTGTGAGTATTGTGTTGTCTCTGATGGTTTGTGAGTATTGTGTTGTCTGTGATGGTTTGTGGGTATTGTGTTGTCTCTGATGGTTTGTGAGTATTGTGTTGTCTGTGATGGTTTGTGAGTATTGTGTTGTCTCTGATGGTTTGTGAGTATTGTGTTGTCTCTGATGGTTTGTGAGTATTGTGTTGTCTGTGATGGTTTGTGAGTATTGTGTTGTCTGTGATGGTTTGTGAGTATTGTGTTGTCTGTGATGGTTTGTGGGTATTGTGTTGTCTGTGATGGTTTGTGGGTATTGTGTTGTCTCTGATGGTTTGTGAGTATTGTGTTGTCTGTGATGGTTTGTGAGTATTGTGTTGTCTCTGATGGTTTGTGAGTATTGTGTTGTCTGTGATGGTTTGTGAGTATTGTGTTGTCTCTGATGGTTTGTGAGTATTGTGTTGTCTGTGATGGTTTGTGAGTATTGTGTTGTCTCTGATGGTTTGTGAGTATTGTGTTGTCTCTGATGGTTTGTGAGTATTGTGTTGTCTGTGATGGTTTGTGAGTATTGTGTTGTCTCTGATGGTTTGTGAGTATTGTGTTGTCTCTGATGGTTTGTGAGTATTGTGTTGTCTCTGATGGTTTGTGAGTATTGTGTTGTCTGTGATGGTTTGTGAGTATTGTGTTGTCTCTGATGGTTTGTGAGTATTGTGTTGTCTGTGATGGTTTGTGAGTATTGTGTTGTCTCTGATGGTTTGTGAGTATTGTGTTGTCTCTGATGGTTTGTGAGTATTGTGTTGTCTGTGATGGTTTGTGAGTATTGTGTTGTCTGTGATGGTTTGTGGGTATTGTGTTGTCTGTGATGGTTTGTGAGTATTGTGTTGTCTCTGATGGTTTGTGAGTATTGTGTTGTCTGTGATGGTTTGTGAGTATTGTGTTGTCTCTGATGGTTTGTGAGTATTGTGTTGTCTCTGATGGTTTGTGAGTATTGTGTTGTCTGTGATGGTTTGTGAGTATTGTGTTGTCTCTGATGGTTTGTGGGTATTGTGTTGTCTGTGATGGTTTGTGAGTATTGTGTTGTCTCTGATGGTTTGTGGGTATTGTGTTGTCTCTGATGGTTTGTGAGTATTGTGTTGTCTCTGATGGTTTGTGAGTATTGTGTTGTCTCTGATGGTTTGTGAGTATTGTGTTGTCTGTGATGGTTTGTGAGTATTGTGTTGTCTCTGATGGTTTGTGGGTATTGTGTTGTCTCTGATGGTTTGTGAGTATTGTGTTGTCTGTGATGGTTTGTGAGTATTGTGTTGTCTGTGATGGTTTGTGAGTATTGTGTTGTCTGTGATGGTTTGTGAGTATTGTGTTGTCTGTGATGGTTTGTGAGTATTGTGTTGTCTGTGATGGTTTGTGAGTATTGTGTTGTCTGTGATGGTTTGTGAGTATTGTGTTGTCTGTGATGGTTTGTGAGTATTGTGTTGTCTGTGATGGTTTGTGAGTATTGTGTTGTCTGTGATGGTTTGTGAGTATTGTGTTGTCTCTGATGGTTTGTGGGTATTGTGTTGTCTCTGATGGTTTGTGAGTATTGTGTTGTCTCTGATGGTTTGTGAGTATTGTGTTGTCTCTGATGGTTTGTGAGTATTGTGTTGTCTGTGATGGTTTGTGAGTATTGTGTTGTCTGTGATGGTTTGTGAGTATTGTGTTGTCTCTGATGGTTTGTGGGTATTGTGTTGTCTCTGATGGTTTGTGAGTATTGTGTTGTCTGTGATGGTTTGTGAGTATTGTGTTGTCTCTGATGGTTTGTGAGTATTGTGTTGTCTGTGATGGTTTGTGAGTATTGTGTTGTCTGTGATGGTTTGTGAGTATTGTGTTGTCTCTGATGGTTTGTGAGTATTGTGTTGTCTGTGATGGTTTGTGAGTATTGTGTTGTCTGTGATGGTTTGTGAGTATTGTGTTGTCTGTGATGGTTTGTGAGTATTGTGTTGTCTGTGATGGTTTGTGAGTATTGTGTTGTCTGTGATGGTTTGTGAGTATTGTGTTGTCTGTGATGGTTTGTGAGTATTGTGT
This sequence comes from Hemibagrus wyckioides, assembly GCF_019097595.1. NCBI lineage: Eukaryota > Metazoa > Chordata > Actinopteri > Siluriformes > Bagridae > Hemibagrus > Hemibagrus wyckioides. The sequence goes on along the minus strand of NC_080711.1, from coordinate 2,450,061 downwards.
TGTCTGTGATGGTTTGTGAGTATTGTGTTGTCTGTGATGGTTTGTGAGTATTGTGTTGTCTGTGATGGTTTGTGGGTATTGTGTTGTCTCTGATGGTTTGTGAGTATTGTGTTGTCTGTGATGGTTTGTGGGTATTGTGTTGTCTCTGATGGTTTGTGAGTATTGTGTTGTCTGTGATGGTTTGTGAGTATTGTGTTGTCTCTGATGGTTTGTGAGTATTGTGTTGTCTCTGATGGTTTGTGAGTATTGTGTTGTCTGTGATGGTTTGTGGGTATTGTGTTGTCTCTGATGGTTTGTGAGTATTGTGTTGTCTGTGATGGTTTGTGAGTATTGTGTTGTCTCTGATGGTTTGTGGGTATTGTGTTGTCTCTGATGGTTTGTGAGTATTGTGTTGTCTGTGATGGTTTGTGAGTATTGTGTTGTCTCTGATGGTTTGTGAGTATTGTGTTGTCTCTGATGGTTTGTGAGTATTGTGTTGTCTGTGATGGTTTGTGAGTATTGTGTTGTCTGTGATGGTTTGTGGGTATTGTGTTGTCTCTGATGGTTTGTGAGTATTGTGTTGTCTGTGATGGTTTGTGAGTATTGTGTTGTCTGTGATGGTTTGTAACACAAATATTATCAGCCATTGTGGTGTAGTGTGGTATACTTGTTCAGTTCTGTCATGCTGACTAGTTGTTTTCACTAATTGATAAGGTTGTAGGGAAAATAGTGAAGTTGTTCTAATGACTATATATAACATTCATCTCTTTGTTGTGGCAATAACAGTCCATAGAATATACATTTTTATAGTACATTACTAATAGAGAGGAGGTTAATTTTAGTTACATTTTATGAGCTAATGCAAAATATGTTAATATTCATTATGTGAATGTTCTGAAATCTTTTTTGAGAAAGGATTAGAAATTAGATAAATAGATTAATATGAGGTCAAATTCTATAATATTGCTATATAGTAAGGAGCTTAACTATGATTAATTAATATGAACAGGCTTTCTGATGTTTGTGTTAGATGGCACTAACATGCGTCTCATTGGTGTCAGTCACCCCTGCTCTGGTAGAGTGGAGATCCTGCATGATGACCAGTGGGGAACAGTGTGTGATGATATCTGGGACCTGAATGATGCAGAGGTGGTGTGTAGACAGCTTGGATGTGGTAAAGCTGTCACCGCTCATCAGAGTGCCCACTTTGGTCAGGGAAGTGGCCCAATATGGCTGGATGATGTTCAGTGTTCTGGAAGTGAAAGCACCATCACACAGTGCTCTCATAGAGGATTTGGATCACACAACTGCAGCCATGGTGAAGATGCTGGTGTTACTTGCTCAGGTACAGAAAGCTGCAGAATAAAAATGTAAAAGATTTAAAAAATAAAATAGATAAACAATCTAATAAGAAAGAATAAAAATACGTAGAACATTTGTGCAATAAGGCTGGTGTGGCTGGTGTATAAGTTATGCCCATATAGCCTGATGAAAAAAGCTACTATTTGCTAACAATTTTTTTTTCTTTGATTGGTTAAAGAAAGTCACATTAATTAATCTATTTATAGTAACATTTAATGATGTGGAACATCCTTTTAATTTGATTTATTAGCCAAAACATTAAAACCACTGACATGTGAAATGAATAACATTTATTATCTTGTTACATTAGGACCAGTCGAGTGGTGGGATATATTAGAACAGTCAGCTCTCAAAGGTGATGTAGGAAAAGCAGGCAAGCATAAGGAGCTGAGTTACATTGATAAAAGCCATTTGTGGCCAATTGTGATGGCTAGACCACTGGATCTCCAAAAACAGCAGGCTTTGTGGTGTGTTCCCTGTATGCTGTGCTTAGTACCCACCAAATTGGTCCAAGAAGGACAATTGGTGAACCAGTGACAGGGTCAGAGTTGTTTAAGGCTCACTGATGTAAGGCTAGTCTAGGTTATGCATGTCTCCCTGTGCATGTACATGTTTGTACAAAATAATTTATCACTGAGACAAACTGCCATTATTACATCACTTATCAGTCTTAAATATTTTGCCCTCACTTTTATCATTCAGTGGAAAAAAAAAGTGTAAAACTTGCATGAAAGAGCCACATTAGATTTTTTCAATAAAGATACATAGAACATATTTGATTGTTCAGCTGAGACTATGTATTGAATTTAGTTAGGATATTTAAATTGATTATTTACCAGACTGAACAGCTAAGTTTGTTTCTAATATTTTTTTCTTTTTATATTTCAGGCTAACTGGTACAAACAAAAATAAGTCATTAGTTAAAGTCTTTTGTTTTTTAATGTATTAACTCAGTTTCAGTCAGGTTGGTGAATGGTCCGAGTAACTATTGTGGTCGAGTGGAGATCCAGCACAGAGCCCAGTGGGGGGAACAGTATGTGATCATCTCTGGGACTTAAAGGATGCAGAGGTGGTGTGTAGACAGCTTGGATGTGGTAAAGCCATCAGAGCTCCTCGTAATTCCCACTTTGGTCAGGGAAATGAACCAACCTGGCTGGATGATGTTCAGTGTAAAGGAACTGAGAGCTACATAGATCAGTGTTTACACAGGGGATTTGGAGTAGAGAACTGTGGACATGATGCAGATGCAGGTGTCGTGTGTTCAAGTAAGTTGTGGTTGTTTATTTGTATCAATACCCTGTTTAAAGTGAATACATTTACAATATTATGAAACATTTTTTTAAGACATGCAGAGTCCCACACTGACTCGGATCTCCCCAAACTCTGTGGTCTCACCTGGAGAAGTTCTTCAGTTCACATGTACCACACCCAGTCCAACATGCATCTCTGTAGACTTCAGTTTCTATAAAACTGGGACATTAATAAAGAATCAAACTGCAGAGACAACATTTACTCTGACTGTAGATGAATCACATCAGGGTCAGTACACCTGTGACTACTCCTACAGGGAAAGTAACTCCACATCATCCAGGAGCAACTCTATTACCATTACTGTGGGTAAGTGACATTTTCTGGACATTTACTACCAATACCACACAGAATTCACAGTTCTACTTGCAGTCAACTTTTGTAAGATACTTAATTTTCAGTAAGATTTATGTTTATTGTCTTTTTATATTTAATATTATTGACAAATCATGCCTGTTGTTTTATAGTGAACTTGCAGCAGCCCAAGATCTCCTTCAGTGCTGCTGATGGATGGTCCCACTATGGGCCTGAAGGACGAGAAATGATCAAGGGCTATGGCTTCTCCATCATCTGCTCCACTGAACCTCAGTATCAAGGAGGTTTCTTCCACTTGGGGTTCAGTGGATCCAACATCACCAGAACTCAGTCAGCTGTTAACCACTCAGCCGTCTTCCTTTATCCTGAAGCAGATTTTGATCATCAGGGAAACTACAGATGTACTTATGAAGTTAGTGTCTTCATGTACCTTTACCTCCACTCCCACCGAACCCCTTTTAGTCACTGTGAAAGGTATATCAAAAGATTAGGTCTATTTTTTAAGTTCTGCAGTTTAGTATTTCAAAAACTTGATGATGATGATTTATTTTTCAGCATCTCTGGCTCCCTACATTGGTATTGGAGTGACAGCAGGACTGCTTCTCATCTTAGTTCCAATCAGTATTTGTTTCATGAAGAAACAGAAAAGACGGAAATTTCAGAGGGACGAGAAGAATGATTCACAGCGTGAGTTGTCAAAACTATAAATGTTTCTAACATATTTTTTTTTTAAAAAAAACCTCCATTTGAATATTGCACCAGGATAATTATTTTGTACTCCACAGGGCTGTTGAATTCTTAAATCTGGGTGATTTTCTACAGCTGACATCAAAAAATAATAATTTTTCTATAGCAACAACCTAAACAGAGACTTCTACATTATAGAAGTCCACATAAATGTGGCATTGGTGACAAGGTGAAAGTTTATGCAAGGGCAACTTTCTTTAGTATTTCTGGAATAAGTCTCCACTGTCAGAAGTAATTATGAGTGGGGAAAAAAGCATATTTTATTTTTGTAATTCATAAAATATTAATTCATTACCAAATTTATGGCAAAAAAAATGCTAAAGAAAATTTATGATGTAATCATCATTGTTGATTATTTTTTGTAAAACAGCAGAAGACAGATGGGTTTATTTCTTACTTGGATAATTCATTTTAGTTTAGAAAAGTGATCTGTAAATTGTTTCATGATCAATTTGTAGGTGCCAAAAACACACGAGTCTCCTCAAGTGGAGACTGAGTCAGATAACGAAGATGTTTATGAAAACAATGAGTGGACATGAAAAATCTAGGGATACAGAAAAAATATTAGAGAAAAATAGGAAGAATAAAAACTAACCTAGTAGAAATGAAAGACATGATAAATTATGAAAATCCAATAGTTATCGGATATGCATATACTGTATATATATATATATATATATATATATATATATATATATATATATATATATATATATATATATATATATATACACACTATATTGCCAAAAGTATTGGCTCACCCATCCAAATAATCAGGATCAGGTGTTCCAATCACTTCCATGGCCACAGGTGTATAAAATCAAGCACCTAGGCATGCAGACTGTTTTTACAAACATTTGTGAAAGAATGGGTCGCTCTCAGGAGCTCAGTGAATTCCAGCGTGGAACTGTGATAGGATGCCACCTGTGCAACAAATCCAGTCGTGAAATTTCCTCGCTCCTAAATATTCCACAGTCAACTGTCAGCTGTATTATAAGAACGTGGAAGTGTTTGGGAACGACAGCAACTCAGCCACGAAGTGGTAGGCCACGTAAACTGACGGAGCGGGGTCAGCGGATGCTGAGGTGCATAGTGCAAAGAGGTCACCAACTTTCTGCAGAGTCAATCGCTACAGACCTCCAAACTTCATGTGGCCTTCAGATTAGCTCAAGAACAGTGCGCAGAGAGCTTCATGGAATGGGTTTCCATGGCCGAGCAGCTGCATCCAAGCCATACATCACCAAGTGCAATACAAAGCGTCGGATGCAGTGGTGTAAAGCACGCCGCCACTGGACTCTAGAGCAGTGGAGACGCGTTCTCTGTATATATATATATATATATATATATATATATATATATATATATATATATATACACATATACACACACACACATTAGCAATGTATTATAAAAAGTTACTTTCTTTGGACTGTTATTGCTACTCCAAAGAGAGGGAAAGAAGAAAGAAATGGTACGTAGGGAGATAAGGGAGAGAGAGAAAAAAAGGAAAAATTCACAAATAAGTTCAATTAAATTGCTTAAATATAGATAAAAGGCAATTTGATCTAAATAGAAAATATAAAGTAACAAACATTAGTACAGCTTTGCACTTTATTTCCCTTCAGAATTGGGGTGGCCAGCTATAGCACGAGTGTACGCCTTTCTGCGTGTTGTTACTGCCATTCTCTGCCATTTACTGGGAGCTGAGAGAGTGATCACCTGAAGATGGAGATCCTTGGCTCCACTCCTCCACTTATTCAGGAAATGCTGGAGAACTCAGAGGGTTTGGAGAACAGCAGTGTGAATCCTCTCAACAGCTGCAGCCGGAGTCTCTCACCCAACTCCATACACAGCAGCCCATCTTCACACTCACCCTGAATCTCTCTCTCTCTCTCACACACACACACACACACACACACACAGACTCAGATTAAACATGGTTGCCTTGAACCTGCTCCACTTAAGAGGAACCACACTGTCAGGAACCACTAGGACAGTTCCCAGCCAGACCAACAGAGGTGCCTGCTTTGTTGTTTGTATTCCCCATGTGTTTTGTGCCACGCCCCTCCTATTGTTCTGTCTTCCTGCTTTGTCACCTGTTTCCCATTTACCCTGATGTTTTGACCTATATACACTACTCACAAAAAGTTAAGGATATTGGGCTGCCAGGTGAAATTTCAGAATGCACCTAAAATGCACTATAACCTTTCCAGGTGAACTTCATTTGACCTTCTCTACACTTTTGAATGCACATGTCCAACTGTTCAGTGTTTCAGTACTTTTTGCAGAACTTGCTGTTCTCTAACAAGGTGCTTAACGGCAAAATTCACAACTGGTGTTTGATCCATGAATCCACCAATACATTTTCTGGTTCCATTAGAATTGGTATTTAAACAGTCCTCTTCATCATACTGTTCACATTTTGACATCATGAGACCAAGACCACACCTAACAACTGATCAACAGTACCTCACCATTGTGAGGCTTCAAACAGGATGTTCTCAGAGGGAAGTGGCCACTGAGCTTAGAGTGTCACAGAGTGTCATCAGCAGGTTGGGACAGAGATACAGAGAGACTGGAAGAGTCACAGAAAGGCATAGAAGTGGACGTCCTTTGGCCACATCCCACGTTGATGACCGCTTCATTGTGAACAGTGCCCTGCGGAACCGGATGATGAATGCCACTCAACTCCAGGCACATTTAAGGGAGGTGAGAGGAACCCAAGTGTCACGTCAGACCATTCCAAACCGTTTACATCAGCGTGGTCTGTGTGCTAGACGACCTGCAAGGGTACATGAATGGCTGCCGGAGGCTGGTTTGTTTCATGTCCAGGCGCTGTTATGTCTTGGCTTTCCATGCTCACGTCACGTTTTGTTAACCATGTTTAGTTTGCTTCGTGTTTTGTGATTGTACTGACTCTCCCCATGTTAATAAAGCAGCACTTGTTTTATCCAGCCTTTATATACATTTCCCTTATCTCTCCAATGTAACACGTCACTGGTTCTTTGCCAAGACAATCCCACCCATTTTCTTTTTTGGTCCTTTTAGGTTCTTCTTTTACACCATTATCTTTGAATTTACAACTTTTCGAATACCATTATAATTAAACTTTCCTAAATCATTATATTAAAAACTGGGCGTTTCCGTCCCCACCAGTGGGATTGTCTTCGGCCTCACTCTCTCCAACACCTCATTCTTCCTCAGGAGACAGCATGGGTAAGTTCTCAGTTCTTCAGGGGCCAACACCCTTTCTTTTTATTTTTCTACATTACAGTCTACACTTCACGGCTTTTCTGATGTTTCCGCTGTCTTCTATGCATGTACTCTAGACATTTCACCTGGTACCACCATCGCCATCCAGCACGTGCTGCGTTTACTTCATAATGAGATCACTGTCTCTTGAAGGACTTTCACGTTTTACTTTGACTATGCATGCAACTTGCACAGAAACTTGAATCACACCGTGTTCGGCTTCCTCTGAACTTCCTTTTGCTGTTTGGTAAATGTGAAGGTGCCGATGTAAAGGACACTGCCCAAAAACTTTCACTGCTAACAAGCCACCTCATTTCACATCTTAAAAACATGTCAAAGTCCCACAGCGTCCAGCACAAAGGCATCGGTTTCTTCAGTTTTCTTCAAATGCACAAATATTGTTTCTCTTGTATCGTGAACTGGATGATGATGAATATAATCTTTATTAAAGACTGATGTTTTGTGTTTCTGATCACAATGAAAGCGCTCTGTTCTTTGACACAGCTCGATTTTACAGAATAGAATTTCAACAGTGAGGGTTTACGTGCAGATCATTTCACACCAACAAACAGCCCTTCAGTGCACTCTTTCACACATTGTATTTTCTCTCAATCACCATCACATGCCTTTTAGAGGGGGTGAGGGGGCATGTATGTGTTCTTTTTTTCTTTTTCGTCACAAAAGAACAGTATGAAACATTGAATTAGAATGATGATGAACTGGATTCCAGTGCTTATATATATATAGATTATATATAGTGCTGAGTTTTTACAGAGAAAATGCTCAGGATTTAACTGGCTAGAAAAAACATTAATTGTTACAAATAAAAAAATCAGTTCACTGAGATGTAAATATAATTATAAAATAATACTATAATTATTTAATTTATTGAAGTTGAGGGGGGGGGCATGGCTTGAGCCACTGCCCGTTTTCCTTTACAGGCCGAGGTGCCCTCAGAGAACACTAAAGATTTTTTGAATCCACTCCGGGTTTTACTTTTCTCGCTCGCCCCCAGCAGCTGCAGTCTCTCACAGTCACTCCGCTCCACTCAGTCCCAAGCAGTCAGTCACACAGTCACTCGATTCGCCCAGTCCACAGGTATATAAAATACCAAACTAGTATTGTTTTAAAAGTATTATTTTAATACACTGTTTATAGTTCTGTTGGTAATGATTTGTTAGTGCAGTTAGTAACAGTGTTATGAAATATTCGCGTCTTTAGAAGGTCCAATAAAATTATTATTGGATGCGATCTGATTTAATATGAACATAAACAACACCAAAGTTTGCCATTTATTGTACACTTTGCAGTCGAATGACAATGCCTTCTCAAAAAAGAAGGCAAAGATGGAGAGAGAAAGAGAAGAGAAGCTGCTAAAGGCAGTGGAACCTTGTATAGCTGGTTTCAGACCTCCAGCAGGTCAATCATTTACCAAAACATTTAGCAAGCAATTTGTCACACTTTTTTTCACAACTCTTGTGAAGTATGGTTCTTCTAAAAATATATAATTTATCATTATAAATGTAATTATAAACATGTTGCATATAGCATAGCTGTGTGTGCCTGCATGTGTGTGTGTTGTATAGCAGTAAAGTAGTATCAGTAATAATGAAATTGCATTTATATCGCCTTCATTCAGGATGAGGCAGAGGGAGACTCAGAGAGTGAGGGAGAGCCCACTGATCATCAGCCAGAGCAGGCAGTTACAGGTTAAGAACCGCAGTGAAGTTAGCTTGATATTCAGAAATTAGACAGACATTCGGAAGCGGTAGTTTAGGGACCGTCGACAAATTTCTGTACGACTGAAAAAACCCCCACTATTTCTTCAATAGCTTCTAGGTCATGTGACCCTGTGACCCCAAAGTAATACCAAAATAATCTACTTGGACACCTCCACAGGGTACACCTCTTTGTATCCCAAAAATCTCTTCTTTTATTTTTATTTTAATTTTTATTTTAAAAAAACACTATTTCTTCAATAGCTTCTAGGTCATGTGACCCTGTGACCCAAATCTAGTACCAAAATAATCTATTTGGACACCCCCACAAGGTACACCTCTTTGTATCCCAAAAATCTCTTCTTTTATTTTAATTTTAATTTTTATTAAAAAAAAATACTATTTCTTCAATAGCAGATTATTTTGGTACTACTTTGGGGTCACAGGGTCACATGACCTAGAAGCTATTGAAGAAATAGTGGGTTTTTTTTTTCAGTTGTACAGAAATTTGTCGACGGTCCCTAAACTACCGCTTCTGAATGTCTGTCTAATGTCTGAATATCAAGCTAACTTCACCGCGGTCAGGTAAGATAACTGTTTGACCATCACCTGGACTGTGATTGGATGATGGACATTGGATTATTTAAATAGAAAAGTTATTTAATTAAATTAACACAAAATGTAACTAGTATATTTATATTATTATTTATTTGATTATGATTGTAAAAGGCTTTTAAAAGGACATCCCAATCGTAAAAGATGAGGTTATCAAAATCTTTCAGGAAATGGTACCAAACTGAAAGGTTTTGCTGTGAAATTAGGAGATACTAGGTGCGTTTACATGGACACTTTTTAATCAGATCAGACTGAATTCAATCAGATTGACGAATCTGATCGCAGCGTTTACATGAACGCGGTATAAAGTAATCAGATTGTTATGCGCGTTTACATGACACAGAATCGGATTAGATCTTTTGACATGCGCACAGTCCACGAAAACATCCGTACGTCATTCGTATCAACGTCCATACATCATACGTCATTGCACATGCGCAGAACATTCCAGGAACATATTCCATCCGATTAAGTGTGTACATGTCCTCTCGATCGGGCTAAAAATGGTTTAAACCACCCCTTACCATCCGATTGAAATTTTAATCGGATGTGGCAAATTCCATCCGATTGACGTGTTTACATGACACTTTTTTAATCTGATTGTGCTTATAGTCCTGTTACGATCAGATTACAAGTGTCCATGTAAACACACCTAATGAGAGACAAAGAGAAACGTAAAAAATTCATGGTATTATCAGAGATGTGCATTCATAATTTATCATTAAAATGTCTACAGTAAAGACAGAAAATTATTATTATATAGTGCCTGGGGTCTTGTCTTTTATTTGGGTATTTTGTAACTGCCCTTTTTTGTTTTGGGCCACTGCCCTTTAAAATGTCTGTGCACGGCCCTGTTTGTATCACTAACCAAATAACTTTTCTGTGTCCAGTGAAACAATTTTTCTTTCAGATCTTCTGCCATGGATTGTACAATTCAGTATGTTTGATGCTTTACCTCATTATCAACCTCTTCATGATTGCTGGAACATGGAAACACACTTAAATATGAAGTACACAGAAAGTAAAGGAGGAAATCAGTCAAGTCATAGCATGAAGTTCAGTTTGTTTGTTATATTTTTTTCAGTGTTACACTCGCAAGATCAGTTTCTGAAGTGTTGCTTTAAACAATGTAGACATGTGAAGTTCTTTGCATGAACTAGAAGTGTTGTTTGTGTCGTCGTGGTTTTGCTCTTAGTTTTATGGTTTCCGAGTTTCAAAAAAGGAACTGGTCAACACTGGAAACTTGCTGATATATATATTATATATATATATATATATATATATATATATATAAAGTATAAAAAACTTCAGAAATTTCATTTCATTTCATTATCTGTACCACTTATCTATACTCGGGTCACGGGGAGCCTGTGCCTCTCAGGCGTCATCGGGCATCAAGGCAGATACACCCTGGACAGAGTGCCAACCCATCACAGGGCACACACACACACACACACACACTCATTCACTCACGCAATCACACACTACGGGCAACTTAGAGACTCCAATCAGCCTAGAAGCATGTCTTTGGACTGTGGGAGGAAACCGGAGCACCCGGAGGAAACACAACTTCAATAATATTAAAACAAAATAAAATCAGAAATATTAGAAATATTGTGATCTACAGAGTTAGTTATCAAATTGCCTTTATCCATGAGACATCTTAACCTGATTTAACACTTATGGGAGACTATGGAGTGAAATGTTGAACATTAAAATATCTTTAGGAAGAATGGTATTCATCCCTCCAGAATACTTCCAGATGATAAATTATCATGTCATGGTCTGACATTTTACACAAACCACTTATGTTGTGTGTTTCTTTAGTTTGTCACTTGTCTGTTAGGACACCAGGCAAGAGGAAGTGTCGAGGAAATGAATATTTTTGACTCAGGTTTTTATAGGTTTTGCCTACATGTGTGTTTTAGACAGTTCTCCAACCTTTGGGCTGTTGAACAAACTTTAACATTTTTATATGCAGCAATAATAGTTTTGGGTTTTTGCCTCGCCTTAATAGGAAGTGACCTAAAAGAAACTCCACCTCTTCGGTTGCATGAAGAAGAAAAAAAACATTGGCTGTCATTAGCTCATGAGGTTCCTCATGAGCAGACAGCAGCAGTGGACACTGTAATTAGCATCAAACTGATTTACATCTTATGGACCAGGATGTGGAATCTTCATCTCACTTTAATGCTCGGTAAATTCAACATTTATATTAATATGTCTAGCTTGTAATTATTATTATATAAATTCCACATTTTCTATGTGTTGAATATATGATTTTGGGTTATTTTTTAAGTGATTGTTTATATTCTTAAAACTATTTCTTACTCTCCTTTGGATGATGTTAGAATTTAAATATTTATTTTACTATGAAGACATTCTCCAGATGAAGACAATTACAGAGCAGGTTTACTTTTACCTAAAATCTCACATAATTCCAATACAGTTATATTCCACTTTTTGGAAAATGTTTATTTTATAAATGTTTATTTAATATCTTTCTCAATAGAAATAAAACTGACCTTTTGCACAAATCTAGAAACCGAGAATTTAGAATTTTAAAACTGAGATCATGAAACATAGAAAAAAGGGGTTTATTTTTAAGAAAATCAGTTTTAAAAATACGATGGAGTTTCATGGTGTTTTCACTCTAGCTGGTGTGGTTTACTGCATGTGTTAATCCTTTATACACTCAACACTTACTACAATAGAAACACCTGTAGAACTGCACTTTTATGCATTTATCCAATCAGCCAATCAGGTGGCAGCAGCACAGTATATAAAATCAAGCAGTTAAATATAGAAAGCTTCAGTTTAAAATTCACATCAAACATCAGAAGTGTGAAAATGTTATTCTAGAGACATTAAGCATGGCCTGGATGTTGGTGCCAGATGGGCTGGTCTGAGGATTTCAGAAACTGCTGATCTCAGAATGGTGTGAAAAACAGAACGGTGTGAAAAGGTCTCAAGCTCTTGACCTGTATCTGCTTGATTTTATGCATTGTGCTGCAGCCACGTGATTAAATAATTAGATAACTGCATAAATAAACAGGTGTACCGGTGCTCCTAATAAAGTGGACAGTGTATACCAGGGGTCTCAAACACGTCGCTCGATGCACTTTTGAGTAGTTCGCCTTTCACAGAATATGTACAAAATTCATAAAATCAAATTAACTTAATAAACCTATTCATCCCAATCAAGCACAATGTACACTGGCCATGGTAATATCAAATAAACATGTAAAAAAAAAAAATTCCATCCCTATCAAACCCAGTCTCTCATTGCTCTCATCGCCATAGAGGGCGCTGGCAGGTGAACCTTGGAAGCCTGCTTTATTGTGTGTATTTTGTGCCACGCCTTCCCTATTGTTCTCGTTCCCACCGTGTCACCTGTTCCCCATTAGTCCTAATGTTGTGCTCTATAAATAGGGATCCTTTTGTGCCTGTCTTTGCTGGTCATTGTTCTATGTTCTGGTTTTTGTTCATGTCGAACATGGTTTAGGTTTTGTGTAGCGTCAAGTCTTCGTCGTTAGGTTAGTCTACCCCATGTCTTGTGTTTACGTTAATAAAGCAGTGTTCTGCGTATCCTGCGTTTGGGTCCGCACGCACCATCACGGAGGTCCGGGTTCACACCCCGCACGGGGCGGGGGCATCTGGACATGACAGGGTTAAATGGGAGGGTTGTGTCAGAAAGGGCATCCGGCATAAAACCTGTGCCAAATTGAAACATGTGGACCAAACGATCCTCTGTGGCGACCCCAAAAAAGGAGCCGCTGAAAGAACAACAACATACCTGTTTGACATTGACTTTTTTTTTTATAAAAGTTCACACAACAGTAGCTTATTCAGCTGGTTTGGTTTATTGCAATAAGCTGTTTAATTAAATTTTATGAATAATATAACATGAGTAGCTCTTAGCCACCTTAAGATGGACACCCTTGGTGTATACTAATATTTACCCATTTTCATGAAATGAACCAAGTACTCTGGAGTGGACTGTTCCTGGAGTTTATTATTATTATTATTATTATTATTATTATTATTATTATTATTATTATTATTATAAGAAAAAAAGACAGCTTTGGTTTTTACATCCCTGGCTTCATTTAAATTCCTCCTTTTTATTTTCTCTCTACAGTCGGTGTTCTTAGAGCTTCTCTGCTGGCTGGTAAGAGTATTTTTCATTTGACTCAGTTTGATTTATTTTCTAGATCAGGGGCATCAGCACATGCCCAGGTCTCATCACATATATATTTCATTCCTTAAGTGAGTTTACACAAATTTCCACCTCACTGATTTAGAATTAGCATTAGCAAAACCTGTTATGACATCAATTTCAAGTACACTTGACCTGCTTGAAAAGTACTTGAAACAGTACAACACTATAAATACTTGAAACTCATCTCATACTGATTTATGAGAAGAGTCAAATGACAGCTTCCTCTCTGGCAGGAAGTGGCTAAACAACAGTCAGGGCAGTCTCATATCAAAGTGCTCTTTATCTGGCAATGCAACAACACTCCTTCCTTATTTTATATGTATTATGTATATATGTATACATGTATAAATATGTATGTATATATATTTATGTCTGTGATGGTTTGTGAGTATTTTGTTTTCCGTGGTTGATTGTGATGGTTTCTGAGTATTGTGTTGTCTGTAATGGTTTGTGATGGTTTCTGAGTATTGTGTTGTCTGTATTGGTTTGTGATGGTTTCTGAGTATTGTGTTGTCTGTATTGGTTTGTGATGGTTTCTGAGTATTGTGTTGTCTGTAATGGATTGTGATGGTTTCTGAGTATTGTGTTGTCTGTAATGGATTGTGATGGTTTCTGAGTATTGTGTTGTCTGTAATGGTTTGTGATGGTTTCTGAGTATTGTGTTGTCTGTAATGGTTTGTGATGGTTTCTGAGTATTGTGTTGTCTGTAATGGTTTGTGATGGTTTCTGAGTATTGTGTTGTCTGTAATGGTTTGTGATGGTTTCTGAGTATTGTGTTGTCTGTAATGGTTTGTGATGGTTTCTGAGTATTGTGTTGTCTGTATTGGTTTGTGATGGTTTCTGAGTATTGTGTTGTCTGTAATGGTTTGTGATGGTTTCTGAGTATTGTGTTGTCTGTAATGGTTTGTGATGGTTTCTGAGTATTGTGTTGTCTGTAATGGTTTGTGATGGTTTCTGAGTATTGTGTTGTCTGTAATGGTTTGTGATGGTTTCTGAGTATTGTGTTGTCTGTAATGGTTTGTGATGGTTTCTGAGTATTGTGTTGTCTGTATTGGTTTGTGATGGTTTCTGAGTATTGTGTTGTCTGTATTGGTTTGTGATGGTTTCTGAGTATTGTGTTGTCTGTATTGGTTTGTGATGGTTTCTGAGTATTGTGTTGTCTGTATTGGTTTGTGATGGTTTCTGAGTATTGTGTTGTCTGTATTGGTTTGTGATGGTTTCTGAGTATTGTGTTGTCTGTAATGGTTTGTGATGGTTTCTGAGTATTGTGTTGTCTGTATTGGTTTGTGATGGTTTCTGAGTATTGTGTTGTCTGTATTGGTTTGTGATGGTTTCTGAGTATTGTGTTGTCTCAACTTATCTGTGCTGTGTGTAATGGTTTGTGATGGTTTCTGAGTATTGTGTTGTCTGTAATGGTTTGTGATGGTTTCTGAGTATTGTGTTGTCTGTAATGGTTTGTGATGGTTTCTGAGTATTGTGTTGTCTGTAATGGTTTGTGATGGTTTCTGAGTATTGTGTTGTCTGTAATGGTTTGTGATGGTTTCTGAGTATTGTGTTGTCTCAACTTATCTGTGCATCATGTGCTGTGTGTAATGGTTTGTGATGGTTTCTGAGTATTGTGTTGTCTGTATTGGTTTGTGATGGTTTCTGAGTATTGTGTTGTCTGTAATGGTTTGTGATGGTTTCTGAGTATTGTGTTGTCTGTAATGGTTTGTGATGGTTTCTGAGTATTGTGTTGTCTGTAATGGTTTGTGATGGTTTCTGAGTATTGTGTTGTCTGTAATGGTTTGTGATGGTTTCTGAGTATTGTGTTGTCTGTATTGGTTTGTGATGGTTTCTGAGTATTGTGTTGTCTGTAATGGTTTGTGATGGTTTCTGAGTATTGTGTTGTCTGTAATGGTTTGTGATGGTTTCTGAGTATTGTGTTGTCTGTAATGGTTTGTGATGGTTTCTGAGTATTGTGTTGTCTGTAATGGTTTGTGATGGTTTCTGAGTATTGTGTTGTCTGTAATGGTTTGTGATGGTTTCTGAGTATTGTGTTGTCTGTAATGGTTTGTGATGGTTTCTGAGTATTGTGTTGTCTGTAATGGTTTGTGATGGTTTCTGAGTATTGTGTTGTCTGTAATGGTTTGTGATGGTTTCTGAGTATTGTGTTGTCTGTATTGGTTTGTGATGGTTTCTGAGTATTGTGTTGTCTGTAATGGTTTGTGATGGTTTCTGAGTATTGTGTTGTCTGTAATGGTTTGTGATGGTTTCTGAGTATTGTGTTGTCTGTAATGGTTTGTGATGGTTTCTGAGTATTGTGTTGTCTGTAATGGTTTGTGATGGTTTCTGAGTATTGTGTTGTCTGTAATGGTTTGTGATGGTTTCTGAGTATTGTGTTGTCTGTAATGGTTTGTGATGGTTTCTGAGTATTGTGTTGTCTGTAATGGTTTGTGATGGTTTCTGAGTATTGTGTTGTCTGTATTGGTTTGTGATGGTTTCTGAGTATTGTGTTGTCTCAACTTATCTGTGCATCATGTGCTGTGTGTAATGGTTTGTGAATATTGTGTTGTCTGTGAAGTTTTGTGAGTTGTGTGTTCACTGTGATGGTCTGTGAATATTCAGTTCAATTCAATTCAATTCAATTTATTTGTATAGTGTTTTTAACATTGTCTCAAAGCAGCTTTACAGGTGTATAGAAAAATAGAAACAATATAAAGTTTAAAATGAAGTTATTATTTATTCCTAACATTAATGCCTAATGAACAAGCCTAAGGCGACAATAGTGAGGAAAAACTCCCTGAGATGATATGAGGAAGAAACCTTGAAAGGAATCAGGCTCACAAGTGAACCTTTCCCATTTGGGTTTATAGTCGTGAAGAATTGTGCAACCAAGAGCTCTTGAGGAACTTGTAGGTCAGTGTAGTTTCTGAGTTCATTATAGACTTAGCACTAATTCCTTCCTGCTGAAAGCTGACTGAGGCAACAGCAGTTCAGAGACAGTGTGATCGTCTCCAAGTGGTTCGATCCACAGCAGTCACTTATGTCACAGGCTGTCCACGCAGATCTAGCCCCACTGAGCACCACCAAGTGAGGAGACTTCAATCAGGGGTAGAGCATCTGGATGGATCAGACAGGTCCATAAAGAAGAAGCATTCCCACTGGAAACTCAGAACACTGGAAGCTCAGGAGTGAGATATACAGTGTTGGGAAGGTTACTTTGGAAATGTTAATAGGTTACAGATTACAAATGACCCTGTTTAAAATGTAATAAGTCATGTAACTTTTCAATTACTTTATAAAAGTAAAGTAACTGATTACTTTTTGATTGCTTTTAAGTTTCTAATGGATATTTTCAACTAAATCATTTCCAAACATGTATCCCAGGCAGGGTTAACCTTACAGTAGAACTCAACTCTGTTTAATGTTAGAATTTTAAATCTTTCATCACTTGAATTAAGATTATATTAATTTAATTTTAAGCCCAGCCACAAAACCAGACTTCAGAACAAAAATTGTTTAATACTGTTTTAGGAATCAAATCTTTGCATAGCTATGACAGGACACACTGGCAAGTAACAATGCCTTGGAAAAAAAAAACATAATCTGAAAAGAGTCATCATAATGTACGCTACAGCGCTAAAATAACTAAGTTATATTAGATCTGACATTACCAAGACATTTACAAGGAGGAAAAGTGTGAGATATATATTTACTGTCAAAGGATTCAGAAATAGAAATGTGCCTGGTAAAGGCAGCTAGCAGCAGGGACGATTTTAGGATTTTCATTTAAGGGGTCTCAGCCCCCAATGAGGGTATAATAGTAAAAATAAATAAATAATAAAATAAAATAAAGGTTTGACTAACAGGGTAGGATGGTAAACTTATTGCAGCATTCCACTGTATTGCATAGATATAGATATGTATAACATTTGAGTACTGAACAAGCCAAATACGAGTCTTCCTGATCACACACTCACACACACACTCGCACACACTAGTCCTCTGATCCTCGCTCTGCGACGCCGCGGTCTGCGGATTGAAGAATGCGCTGAAAGACGGGGAGGAGCCGAAATCTGCCGCCGTTTTCATATGAAATTTAAAGGGGACTGAGGCGATCACCAATTTGTGTACAGTTTATGGAGAATCACAGAATTTTTAGGGGGCTGAGTAGAAATGTTAGGGGGCTAAAGCCCCCCTAAAACTGGCCTAGTGACGCCAATGGCTAGCAGACTAGCTGATTTGTTCTGAATGTTTTGAATACAGGTCTTGAGTACACTATGGGCTCGATGAACGCGCAGGCTCTTTTTACTGGATTTTTTCCACATATCAGCTACAGTAAATCGACTGTCACTTTTTATTATACAGAAACGAGTAATATATCATTCGAAACAAAGGGTCTGTTTTTATTTCTGTACACTCACAGTAATCACAATTTTACATTTTAAATATATTATAAAATAAAGAAAGGCTAAGTTACGTACCTGCAGATGTTTCCTCAGGTTCAACATTGAAGCCTTTGATGTCGAAAGCATTTTAACAGCCGGCAAACTAATTTCCCCCTGAACTGTTATATTTGCCCCTTATTGGATTTCAGGATGAAATTATGTTTAAATTTCCAGGACTGAAATGCATTTTTATCACTCGCCATGGTGGTAACTCTCAGACAGTGTATTAGCCTAAAGCTTTCAGCGGCAGTGTGGATTAACGTAATTGGCAGACGCTCCGCAAATTCAAACCAGAGAACCAATCAAAATCATCAGAATAGCACCACTTTAACAAACTAACAACAAATTAATATTTATTCAACATATACTAGTTTTTTAAAGAAAATATTCAGATGTATCTCTATTTGTAATCTTTAACATTTTCATAAGTAACCGTAATTTAATTACACATTTTTTCTCAGTAACTTTTATGAATTACTGTTACATTTATTTGGTAATTAAATTATGTAACGCCGTTACATGTAACTAGTTACTCCCCAACACTGGTGATATATATCTCGACGGAGAAAAGAGAGCGAGAGAGAAATATTAGGTATGCTTGTGATCATGTGATGTTCAAATGTTCACCAAACACTCTATGCCCATGAACCTTCCAGATCTGCTCCTTTACCTAAGAAAAACTAAACATTGTTAGCTTGGCAAAAATAATGTGTTTTCAGCCTGGACACTGAGATCCAAGTGTTTGAATCCCAAACACTAATGGGAAGGCTGTTCCATAACTGTGGGGCTTTGTAAGAAAAAGCTCTGCCACCTGTTAATAGAAGCCTTTGCTACTTGTGCTACTACCAAATAACCTGCACCTTTTGATCATAGTGGACGTGGTAGATCATAAAATACCAAAAGATTGCTCAGGTACTGTGGCGCAAAGACTGTTCAGTGCTTTAGTAATAGTACTTTATAGTCAGTGCAAAAATTGACTGAGAGCCAATGCAGTGTGGAAAAGATAGGAGTGAAATCTTCATATCTTCTGGTTTTAGTTAGGACTAACTGCATTCTGGACTAACTGGAGCTTGTTTATGCTCCTACTGGAACATCCAGACAGTAAGGCATTACAATAATTCAACCTAGAGGTAACAATAGCATGAACTAGCTTTTCTGCATCATGAAGTGACACATTATGTTCAGCAATATTTCTAAGATGAAAGAAGGCTACCCTTGTGATATTATCTACATGAGCTTCAAATGAAAGACCACAGTCAATAATCACACCAAGGTCTTTTACTGCTGAACATGATGAAACAGAAAGACCATTCAGAGTTACTCTAGCTGCATGTGGTCCTAGTATGAGCACTTCTGTCTTGTCAAAGTTAAGCAGGAGGAATTTAGTAAGCATCCACTGTCTAATGTCCTTTACACATTCTTCAATCTTAATAAGCTGGTGTCTCTCATCAGACTTAGATGAAACATATAGCTGTGTGTCATCAGTATAACAGTGGAAGCTATTACCATGTTTACGGAGCTAAACATGGTATGGAAGCTAATACCTTGTTTTCAGGTTGCGTGTTAGGCTAATAACAAACCCGACTCTCCAATCCAATATTCTTTCCAATGTTTGCTCACTCGACAATAAACTGGACTATGTCTGACTCCAGCGAACCACACGGCGAGAGTTCAGAGACTGCTGCATCTTTGTTTTCATGGAGACAGAGTTCCAGATACCATTTAGCTAGCCGGGCTCACTTCATTTTTTGCTGACAGAAATGCAGATCTGTGTGATAAGACTTGTGGTGGCTGTGTGTGTGTTTGTGTGTGCTTGTTTCTAGCTACTGTTCATCACTAGTGGAGATTGCGACTGTTAGATGCAGGCCATTTTATTTACCATATGAATTCACCACTGCTTTCATTGTCAGAGTGTACATTCCCCCAAGCGCTAATACTAAGGAGGCTCTATGCAAACCCTATGGGGCTAATAGCAATCTGTAGAATGCTCACCCTGACGTTCTGATTATTATTATGAGATTTCAACCATGCAAGTCTCAAAAAAGTGCAACCTGATTTCCATCAACATGTGCAACAAGCTACAGTTAGTCCAAAATGCAGCCTTCAGAGTTCGACAATGGCGAATCTATCAACTTGGAGGAGTACACGGCATCAGTGATCAGCTACATCGGCAAATGCATCGGTAACGTGACTGTCTCCAAGTCCATCACCACACGCCCCAACCAGAAGCCATGGGTGACTGCAAAAGTGCTCTGCTGAAGCCTAGAAACTCCACCTTCAGAGTAGGGGACAAGACGGCCTTAAAAACAGCAAGGGCCAAACTGTCCAGAGCCATCAAAGAGGTGACGCATGCACATGCCCAGAGAACAGAGAACACACCACATTTTAAAGACTGCGGAGACAGTGAAAAATGTTGCAGGGCATAGAGGCGATCACACACTACAAGACCACATCACCTGCCTTTGACAGTGATGCCTCCCTCCCAGATGTGCTGAAGGACTTCTACAATCAGTTTGAGGTATAGAACAATGTAGCAGCAAGGAAGACCATCCCTCCTCCCAATGGCCAGGTGCTCTGTCTATCCATGACTGATAACTCTATGCAGAGTTAACCCACCAGTAAACCTCTGCTTGACCAGAGAACATTTCTGGCAGAGTGGGAATGTGCAGAACAGCTAGTGGATGTCTTCACTGACATCTTCAACATTTCCCTGAGCAGCACCATTGTTCCTAGGTGCCTCAAGACAGCAACCATCATCCCCGGGCCGAAGAAGTCTACAGTTTCCTGCCTCACTGACTATTGTCCCGTCGCACTCACACCCATTGTGATGAAATGCTTCGAGAGGCCTGCCATGAGGCATATAAAGCCCAGCTACCACCGTCACTGGACCCATTGCAGTTTGCATATAGTCCTAACTGCTCCACAGATGATGCCATCACCACAACCCTCCATCTGGCTCTCACCCACCTGAAAAAAAAAGGACTTATATGTATGAATGCTGACTTCAGTTCAGCATTCAATATAATCATCCCTCAGCACCTGATTAAGAAACTGAGCCTGCTGGGCCTGAACACCTCTCCGTACACCTGGATCCTGGACATTCCAGATCGGAAACAACATCTTCAACACCACCCCCACACTGAGGGACCATCCCATACAGAGGGACCATCGAGAGCATCCTGAGCAGCTGCATCACTGCCTGGTTTGGGAACTGCACCGTCTCGGATCGCAAGACCCTTCAGCAGATAGTGAGGACAGCTGAAAAGATCATCGGAGTCTCTCTCCCCTCTATCACAGACATTTACACCGCACGCTGCATCCGCAAAGCCAACAGCATTGTGGCTGACCCCACACACCCCTCACACACACTTTTACACACCACACACACCCCTCACACACACTCTTACACACCACACACACCCCTCACACACACTCTTACACACCCCACACACCCCTCACACACACTCTTACACACCCCACACACCCCTCACACACACTCTTCACCCTCCTGCCATCTGGAAAGAGGTACCGGAGCATTCGGGCCCTCACAACCAGACTGTGTAACAGTTTCTTTCCTCAAGCCATCAGGCTCCTCAACACCCTGGACTGAACTGTTCTACACTCTCACACACACACACACACACATTCACACACACTCTCACTCAGGACTGAACTGTATATTAACTCTCTGTCTCTCTCACACACAGATACACACACACTATCTCTCAACTGTGTGGACACGCACACACACGCACACACATAATTTATATTGTTCATTACTTATTGCACTACCTCTACCTGTCATCCGCTGCTATAGTCATATTTATGTTTATTTCTATTTGCACTACCTCAACCGCTGCTGTGTATTTTTGCACAATTTTTTTTGCACAATACTTTTTTTACATCATTTCACTTTATCTTATTTCACTTACATTCCATTACACATGTTCTTTTCTTTCTTTTTCGGCGCTAAGTGTCCTGTGTTCTTTTGTGTTGTCTTTCTTGTATTTATTGTCTTTTGCACTGTCTTGTCTATGCTCTGTTTGCACCTAGCTGCACACTGTGCACTTTACGTGGCTAAGACAATCTTCTGTCCTAGCTCTGTGGTGTTGTTTTTATGTTGAACTTGTTGTATGTTTATGTAGCACCAGGTCGTGGAGAAACGTTGTTTCATTTCACTATGTACTGCGTCAGCTATATGTGGTTGAAATGACAATAAAGCTTCTTGAATGTTGAATCTTGGATCTTGAATCTTGAACACTAGGGCCCCGTAGGGCTGTGTATGTAGCTAGGACAATCTTTCTGTCCCTAGCTCTGTGTTGTTTCTCTTTTGTAGTTATATGTTGTATGTTATCTGTGTAGCACCAGGGTCCTGGAGAAACGTTGTGTCACTTCACTAGGTACTGTGTCAACTATATGTGGTTGAAATGACAATAAAGCTTCTTGATTTGTTGAATAATTACTAAGGGGTAGCATATATACAGAGAGAAGCAGTGGGCCTAAAAGAGAACATGTGGAACACCAAACAAAATGTTGGTATGCATAGAGAAGTCACCCTTTAGATCTATGAACTGATAACAGTCAGTCAAATAAGACCTGAGCAAGGAGAGGGCTGTTCCTTTAACACCAACAGCATTTTCTAGCCTATCGAGAACAAAAGTGTGGTCAGTGGTGTCAAATATTGTGAATATTGTGTTGTGATGGACTGTGAGTTGTGTGTTGTCTGTGAGTATAATCAGCCATTGGGGTGTAATTGCATATTATATCTGTTCAATTCTGTCATGGTGGCAGGAATATTGTATAGACCTTTTCAAGAATGTAAACAAACGCATTACAATACTTCTGCACATGTCTTGTCCTGAAACATTGTCGGTGGTGCCATCTTTAAACACAGTTCTGTCAAAACAAAATGACAAGCGCATTTTTTAAAGTCTAGTTCAAACTGGATGGTGAATGTATTGACAAAAACTCAAAATAAATAGTCAATTGGAAGTACCAAACCCGCTTAAGACTTTAAGGCAACAACTTTTCAGTCAAAACCTAAGCTGTTTACCTAAAGTAATATATCATGGTCTCAATCATTATCTGGTTGAGTGCATCTACACAAGAAATGCTTAGGTTAGGTAAAGTTTTTGCCATGTTGCTGTGATCCTTGTTGCTGATGAATGACAAATGTGGAAAAACACATTAAATATGTTCTTATGTGATTTTCATGGATTTTCACATACACAGATGTAGTAACACACATGTATATATTAGGGCTCAATGTTACAGTTTTTCTCAATTGCTTAAACACATTAAACAAATACAAAACACAGCTATCAGTATGACATTACACTGTTTAAACTCAGAAGTGTTGAAAATAGTTAAAAAAAACTAATAAACACACACACACACACCACAAACTCAAAAAGCAAATTATTCCAGTTGCATGTAACTATATGGAATAACAAGGCACTACAAAATCAAATCAAAAATGTGTGAAACATGAAAAAGTGTTACGACATTTGCAAGAGAAGACTTATGCTATGCTAAGAAGGTGATAATGAAGATCAGTTTCATTAAGTGTGTTTTAGCAAATGAGAAAAACTGTAACACTTGTCCAGGGCAAGTGGTTTAATTTCATACAAATGTCAACATTTCATAATTTCAGTTTTGCACCGTAAATGCATTCATGCATTAGTAGTTGGTATTCAGCATTCACGCTTCACTGCTGCAATCCAGGTATCACTTTGTGTTTGGTTTTTTCAGAAATATAAATATTTTAATTTCCAAAAGTAAGTTCTGAGTATTAAAGAGCATCCAACCACTGAACAACACAGTCCAAATTTGAATGTGAGCACCTTTAATTACATGATTAAAGGAAAGATTGTAATATCATTGTGTATCCTGCCAACGTTTTGAAAATGTGCTACTTTTTTTTTTTTTTTTTTAAACCAACTAATTGGAAAAGATCAAGAACCAAAGATGTCTCTTCCAAAAACCCACAAATATCCATTGAAATGGCCTGTAGGATATAAAATATTCTGTCCTGCTGCTTATAATATTGTTTATAATGTGGCTTCAGAAGAGGCTGAAGCAGAATCCATTTGCGTTGTGTTTATTAAATAGAAAACCAAGCAAACAGTCCAAAACTGTGAGCAAAAATCAGAGTGGAAGGAACAGTAAAAAAGCCAGAAAGCACAGTCTGTGTGGCAAACAAATCTGACAAACCCAATTTACACAATTACACAATTTAAAGGGGGAAGTTCCAGTGGTGCCATTTCAGTGTTGCATAGACTAGTCATTTGCACTAATTCATATACTATTCAACATTGTGGGGATGTCCACTAGATAGGCTGTAGGGAAAACAGCAGAGTTGTACTAATGTTTACTTTTTTATTTCCATTTAGATTAATTTGCATTTCATCTGCATTTCATCTGCTATATTTGTGTTTTTGTGGCTTTAGAAGAGGCAGAAGCAGAAAACATTTGTGTTGTGTTTATTAAATAGAAAACCAAGCAAACAGCCCAAAACTGTGAGCAAAAATCTGAGTGTAAATAACAGGCAAAAGATCATAAACCAGAAAGCACAGTCTGTGTGGCAAACAAATCTGATATTTCTTTCTTCTCTCCCTCTCTTTGGAGTAACAACAACAGTGCAAAGAAATTATCTTTTTATAATACATTACTAACAATTTCTTATAGACAGCTTGGATGTGGTAAAGCGGTCACCACTCATCAAAATGCCCACTTTGGTCAGGGAAGTGGCCCAATATTGCTGAGTAATGTTCAGTGTTCTGGAAGTGAAAGCTCCATCACACAGTGCTCTCATAGTGGATTTTTTTTCTGTGACCATGAGGAAGATGCTGGTGTTACTTGCTCAGTTACAGAAAAGCAGAGAATCAGCTCCAATCCACACTACAATATACTATATACTATACTCAACATACTATACTCTTTCTTACACTCACCAGCCACTGTAGATAATATATAAGAAATAAAACACCAGGGGGTCTACTGTTATAAGATGATTTTCACTGTCAAATTGGAAATATGTAATTTTATTATTAATTAAATTAAATAACACATTATACATTTGATCTATTTATAGTTACATTTAATATGGCAGAATATGCATTAAGTTTGTTCCTGTGATTTATGTCAGATTAATACAAACTTGGGGGCATGTCCCCTTGAATAAGACAGGAAAGTTTTGGAGAAAAAGTTTGGCAAAAAAAAAACAGGCCTACAATGAAACGAAGCTTCTCACAAGATACAAATAATATTGATGGTATTTATAACTGGAGGTGGTGGATTAAAAATAGTAAGCATGTAGTTTAAGATTAATTACCCAATTCAGTTGATGGAAATTTTCTATTTTATTATTATTTATTTAAAAGACATTTTTTGAGAAATTTTTAACAACTAACAGAAATAGATTCATAAGAGATTCATAATTATAAATTAATATAACGTAGATTTTGCTGTTTGTCTTAGATGGCATACGACTCATTGGTGGCACCGACTCCTGCTCTGGTAGAGTGGAGATCCTGCATGATGGCCAGTGGGGAACAGCGTGTGATGATGACTGGGACCTGAAAGATGCAGAGGTGGTGTGTAGACAGCTTGGATGTGGTAAAGCGGTCACCGCTCATCAAAATGCCCACTTTGGTCAGGGAAGTGGCCCAATATGGCTGGATGATGTTCAGTGTTCTGGAAGTGAAAGCTCCATCACACAGTGCTCTCATAGAGGATTTGGATCACACAACTGCAACCATGGTGAAGATGCTGGTGTTTCTTGCTCAGGTACAGAAAAGCAAAGAATCAACTCCAATATACACACAGCAATAAGCTTAAGTTTTAAATTAATTAAAATAGATAGATAGATAGATAGATAGATAGATAGATAGATAGATAGATAGATAGATAGATAGATAGATAGATAGATAGATAGATAGATAGATAGATAGATAGATCCAGCAGCAATAGAGACAGTAACACAAAGACAGGTTGTATATTGCACACTGTATATCTTACAAATAGCCAGTAGACATAGGGTAATGTGATAACTGGCCAGAAGTTACTAGTGCAATGTTAGAACAAAAACTACAAGAAATATAAGAAGCAATTAAATACAGTATAAAAATCACAATTAAAAAAGGTGGGGGGGGGCACGAATAAGAGAAAGGAGGTTAATTGCATTGCAGCCTTGATTTTATATGTCAATTTTATATGTAACAAGTGACAATGCAAATGGTATTATTTGGTCAAATACCAAAGTAATTGTGCAAAGAGCAGCATGAAAGTAACAATGAAATTGAGTCTGTTTGTAATGGCAAGATATGCAATACTGAGAGTAACTGAGCAGACCCTGAATCTAGCAGATGAGAGAGTTATACATGTAACACCGTGATATATATAGCAGACAAGCCTTAGCCTAGATCTCCCAGTCCCCATTACCAAGTCCCTGTAGAGAGGTGTTGAAGAGCTGAATGGCATTGGTAAAGTAGTGAGGCAAATTTTTCAATAAATGGACATACATTTAATAAAATAAAAGCCGGCAACATGTAATAAAAGTGCTCAGTCTAACTGTTGCAGGCCTGTACGTAGATAGGGTTCATGGAAACCCTACCAATGATCACTTCACCCACGAGGGCAACAAAAGGAAAATAGTACCTTCAGCCGATTGTACACCGTACACGTACCACATTCAGAGAAGAGTCAGTGGAGCAGAGAGGCTTAAAGCTTTTTGAATTCACCTTCACCAAAACCAGTACCCACCAGTCGAGCCAGCTAGCCGCTAGTCCAGTAGCAAAGTCCTTACAATGGCATGGTAAACAACAACTTCAGCAACTTCCCAACTTCAAACTTTGTTCGTTGGTGGCGATGCAAGCGTCTTTCCGACCTGTTCTTCCACTCCGGACAGAAGCGCTATAATCAGTGCTCGGAACACCTAATTCAAATTGTTACTCAATCAAAACACTGTTCTTCAGTGTATATTGGCTTTTGATTGCTTGTTAAGCTTCCGCGCTCTGCTCCTAATTCCTTCTTCTTACTCCCTTGTGCGCACACTCTCATGAGCTTTGACTGGGCACATGACTAATATCTTAATAAAATATGTAAATAAAATACAAATTCTTTTCAATTACTTTTTCCTGCATATTTAAAGATTTTTTAACACAAAACATTTTACAAATAAATTCATTTAAAATGATTTATTCATCAAATAAAGAAATCACGTGACCTCATTACATCAGTCTTTGTCGGCCAATCAATTTTATCCTTCACACCATTTAATAATGAACTAACTATTCACATTCAATCAACTAAACAATGGGCCCATACTTGAATTTAAAACAAATGATAATACTTTTAACTGGGTTTCACCTGTTTTTTACTTTTTTAGATTTTTATTTATTTTTTAATTTTGTTGAATTTTTCATCATTTTAAAATGTTTTTTTTACATCTTTAAAATCTGAACTTTTTTTCTCTTATTTTACTTTCCTTCATATTTTTTTATTTCCTTGTCTTATGAGTGTCATTACAATTTTTCTCAATTGCTTAAACACATTTGTCCACATTTTAAAAACAGTAAACACACTGTAACATCACACTTGGCATCAGACCGGCAGAGGGAGACCTCGCCTGAATTCTAACACACCCAGGAAGGAACATTTTTGGGGTTTACGGACACTTAAGCAGCATGCATTCAGATGTAATGTATGCTTTTGAGATGTATGTAACGAGCCGTTCATTGCTGTTTATTGATCTGGATATACTGTGTATGACTTCTGACCTTTTCTTACATTTTCTCGAGTTCGGTTTTTTCGGTTTTCGGTGCTTTCGGTTTTGTTTGATTGAGTGTTTGGTTTTCTGGTTTTGACCTGTTGCTACGTTTCTCGTTTACGATTCAGTTGGCTGTTTTGATTCTAATTAATCTGCAAATGGATCCTAGCTCTCCAGAAGTGGATCCAGCAGATCTTCAGGCGGTGGAAGCTTACCGGGGGCTACCATCTGAGCTTTTCAGCTTATCAACTCGTGGCTTTGCAGGCCACCAGCAAGCAGCTCTGCCAATCGTCACCAACTCATGCACCTCCCCTGCCTGTCGCGACACCATGACTTATTGTGTGTGGGTCTTCCCGAAACGTTTGATGGCTCCATGGACTGCTGTCATGGATTTCTTCAACAATGTGACAACTTTTTAGCCCATCAGCCTGACATTTACCGTGAGGAAACAATTAAATGTGCCTTCCTATTATCACTTCTAATGGGGAGGGCATTGGACTGGGCATCTACTGTTTGGGACCATGACCCCCAGGTAAAAACCTCTTTCAGCTACATCACCCATGAGGTATTTGAATATCCAGTGGGGAGTCATGATGTTTCGTTACAGCTCCTTGAGCTATGTCAGGGTACCGAATCTGCAGTGGATTATGCAGTTAAGTTTCGTACCCTGGGCACACAGAGTGGGTGGAACAATGCCGCTCTTCTCACGCAGAGAAACTCATGTTCTAACCCCATCATCCTGGGCTTCCCCTGGCTGCAACTCCATAATCCCTCGATATCCTGTACGGAGGGGGAAAGGGAGAAATAAAACACTGGTCACCACACTGCTTGGAGGCATGCTTCCAGAACACCGTTCTACATCCCTGTCTCACCACGTCTGTTGAAAGTGTAAGGGGAGTGGAGTTCTCTGAAATTCCATGAGAATACCAGGATCACTGTGAGATGTTCAGCAAAGAGATAGGTACTCGTCTACCTCCCCACCTCACCTGCAATTGTGCCATAGACCAGCTGCCTCATGCTATGCCACATAAGTGCTGGATCTATCCTCTCTCACTTCCAGAAAGCAAGGCCATGGGGGACTACATAGAGGAGGCACTCACTGCAGGCTACATTCGACCCTGGACCTCCCCTGCAGCTGCTGGCTTCTTTTTCATGTCTTCTTTTACGAGTCTTCAGCCCTGTATCGATTATCTGGGAATAAATGTACTCACAGTAAGCTATCCATACCCACTGCCCCTGGTGCCAGCAGCCTTGGAACAACTTAGGAGGGCACAGATTTTTACTAAGTTGGCCAGCTCTATGTCAAAGACAAAAAGTGTGAATTGTCACATTCCTGGATTACCTTATTTCCCAGAAAGGAGTACAGATGGACATTACCAAAGTATAAGCCGTCACAGATTGGCCTAAACCCACCTCGATTAAAGTTTTACAGCATTTGCCGCTAACCTCCCTATTGCAGGAGAAACCCAAGAGACTGCTCTGCACGGACCAGGCCTGAGTTGCCTTCAAACAGCTTAAACAAAGCTTCACGACCACCCCCATTTTCAATCACCCAGACCTCAGCCTCCCCGTCATTGTTGAGGTAGACGCTTCCAGCTGCAGGATTGGGGCAATTCTGTCACAGCACCATGGGGACACCAGGATTGATTTCATCACGGATCTGACAGACTGAGAGGGGTTTAACAACATCTTAGTGGTAATCGATCGGTTCTCAAAGGCATGCAGACTGGTTCCTCTAAAGGGTCTACTCACCGCCATGGAAACAGCCACCACATTGTTTAATGAAGTCTTCAGAACATACTGTCTCCCAGAGTATATTGTATCAGATCATGGGCCTCAGTTTACCTCCTGAGTTTGGAGGATGTTCTGTGATCATCTGGGGATTAATGTGAGCCTCAGCTCAGGTAACCATCCACAGACTGATGGACAGACAGAGCACCTCAACCAAGAGATTGGCCGATACCTCTGATCATATTTCAGCCATGAGCAGCATCGGTGGAGTGAGTTCCTTTCCTGGGTCAAATATGCCCAGAACTCACTCACACACTCTTCCACTGGGCTAATACCTTTTCAATGCATCCTGGGATATCAACCACCACTGTTTCCATGTTCCGGGGAACCCTCCAATGTACCCACAGTAGACTACTAGGCTTGTCACAGCCAAGAAGTTTGGGAAAGAGCACATGTCCATCTTCAAAAAGCCATACAGAGGCAGAGAATCCAGGTCGATCACCACAGACGCTTGCACCCCAGCTACCAGGTGGGACAATGAGCCTGGCTCTTCATGCAGAACCTGAAATTAAAACTTCCATGCCAAAAACTCAGCCCCCACTTTATAGGCCCCTTTCAGATTATGAGACAAAACAACTCAGTTACTTACCACCTCCAGCTCCCCTCAACATATCACATCTCCCCCATGTTCTACACGTCGCTCCTCAAACAGCCCACTCCCTCCATAATGGTGAACCCATGAGCAGTGACCTGCCGGCACTTCCTTACACACACAGGCTGAAGCTCACTGGTCAAAATGAATAATTTTGTTGGAAAATGCTCCAAAACTTTAAACATATGAACAAAAGCAAATATTTCCACCAGAGACTACAACTTGTGGTCACATTAATATATTCATTCAATCATTACACACTGGACAACAAAATACAAAACACAGCTATCAATATGAAATTACACTGTTCAAACTCAGAAGTGTTGAATAGTTTAAAAAACTAAAAAAAAACAATGAAAAACAACCCACCCCAAAGGAAACTCATGTGTGGAAATAGCTGAAATTAATAAATAAATAAATACTTAAAAAAATTGACAAAATAGAATTGAAATACTCATAACATATTTACATTTCTAAATGCCTTCTGATCTGCAATCGTAGCTGCTTGGATTTCTAATACTTTTGTTTGCCATGACCGTATATACAATGGCAGCCTCCTGTTCATCACTACAAATCTTTCCTCTGCCACCAGTGTGTGGATTCTGTAAAGTAAAAGCAAAAATTGACATAATGACAGTCACATAAATGGGATTGATGAAACATCTGCATTACTGTGGATACAGTTTGTTCTGATAACAGGGCAATGCAATAAAGCTGAAATACCCAGAGGCATGCAGTAACACAGTGACCTTTTCTTAATCCAAAAAAGCCTGACTATTGATGCCACAGTGCTCCAACTCAGAATGGGCTGGACCCTTTATCCATGCTCTCTAAAGGACAAACCATGACTGATGACATTGTCAATGTTCTATGTTGTCCTCTTGTTGTAGCTCCTCTACCACACATGCAAACAGCTGTTCCTCTGGCCTTCCATGGCCTCTTACTCTCGTTCCATGCCTTTTACCTCTTTGATCCAAGCTTGCAAATAGGAACACAGAGGTATCATCTTTTATAGATGGAACAGGACTGATTGCTGATTGAAGAGTTGTGTAAACAAGTTTCACACAGATGCATTAGTTCCCTTTCGAGGAAACTCAATGCTGCGTCATGACTGACGCTATGGGAATGCTCAGTGAGTTGTGTCTAAAGTCTGTGTACACATTCCAATTTATAGGCTCGGATAGGACACGTGACAAAGGGAATATGCGACAAGAAGTCCATATAAGGGCATCTATGTCACATCACTAGAGCTTCTTTGTCTTCAGGAAGTGCTCTCTGTATGTGTGTTGATTGTTTGTCCTGTCTGTCTAGACTAGGGAAAAGGAAGATATTTAAAAAGACTATGAGGGGGAAAAAAGAGATATTTCAGGTCGACCAAGAAATTTAAAAGGTGTGTGTTATCACGGAGGACGACACACACTCTTTGCGGTGTTTGCTTGGGAGAAGAGCATGCCCAGTCGGCTCCTGAGGGAGTCGGCTGTGTGCATTGTGTGAGGCTTCCTTTTCGAAAGCTCCGGTCCCACATTCCTCTTAAAGGAACTTCTCTCACGTCTGATGAAAGGGGCCATAGAACATGTTGCCATACCAGATTGAGAATCAGGCTTTTACAGCCAGTATTTTGTCTTTCCCAAGAAAGATGGGGGCTGCATTATATTTTGGACCTGCAGGCTCTGAACTGTTCACTGAAGACTTTCAAATTCAAGATGCTCACACTCAAACTTTTTTTTTCTTTCCCTTAGCGTTTGTCCCGCACACTTGCAGGGTCCACTGTTTGTAGCGAATCAATCGACCCGCATGATTTGGCACAGGTTTTACGCCGGAGGCCCTTCCTGTCGCAACCCTCCCAATTTTAATCCAGGCTTGGGACTGGCACTGAGAGTCAACTCTTCAGCGGCAGGGGTGCCGCCCTGCCCAGGAATCGAACCCAGGCCGTGGCAATAAAATCACAGGATCCTGCCGCTGGACCACCAGGAGGCCGCTCACACTCAAACTTAACGTGTTGCAAATCAAGTCCAAGGACTGGTTTGTGATGATAGACCTCAAAGATGCCTATTTTCATGTAGGTATTTTGCCAGAACACAGGAAGTTCCTTGGGTTCACCTTCAGGGGTGAAGCACACCAGTATTATGTTCCTCCTTTTGGTCTAGCCCTGTCGCCACGCACATTTACAAAGTGCATGAATGCTGCCCTGGTGCCACTGCTTCTCCCAGGGCATCTGTGTACTGAATTAACTGGACGACTGGCTTATCCTGGCCAGCCAAAGTCCTGTGCTTGCCCATATGAGGTCTCTAGGCCTCAAGTTGAACCCAGAGAAGTGTGTACTTTCTCCTCCTCAGAGAACCACCTTCTTGGGAGTAGTTTGGGATTCCACCATGATGCAGTCATGTCTGTCTCCTGTTCGGGTGGCTTCCAAACTGACAGCAGTGGAAGCTATTCGGCTAGACCAAAGCCTCTCTGCCACCGAGGCACAGAGAGTGCTCGGCCTCATGGCAGCAGCAGCCAATGTTATCCATTTGGGTCTGCTTCACATGAGGCTGTTCCAGCTTTGGCTCAGGAGTGCGGGCTTTCATCCCTGCAGACATCCCCTCAGCGCCATAAGGGTTACGCGCTGTGGGTTTCTTACCCTTCTTATGTGGAAAAGACCCTGGTTTCTGACCTTGGGTCCCACACTAGGGGCGTGTCATCGTCACAAGACTCTTTCAATGGACGCCTTGCTTTTGGGATGCAGACTTCCTGTCAAGGCAGGTGCTGAGGCCCACAGGTGGTGGAGAGCATCTGGCCGATTTTCAGCCATGCAGAAGTGGATCTGTTCACCTCCAAGAAGTCGACTCACTGTCCACTGTGGTATTCTATTTTCACCCACCCCCTCTGGGCCTGGATGCTCTGGTACAGATGTGGCCGAGGCTACGCCTGTACGCCTTTCCTCCAGTAGCTCTGCTCCCAGAAGTCTTAGCCAGAGTGCGCCACAATTGAGTCCACCTTCTTCTAGTGGCTCCTCACTGGCCTTCTCGAGTTTGGTTCACGGACCTTGTCTCCCACCTAGATGGTGCTCCTCTGGAAGATTCCTGTCAGGAAAGATCTCCTCTCTCAGGCACAGGAGGCAATCTTACATCCCAAGATGTGAAACCAGTTCCTAGAGGCAGGCCTCTCAATGGAGGTAGTGGAGACTCTGTTGAATGCTAGGGCTCCTGCCACTAGAAAGCTGTATGCTCTGAAGGGGAGGCTTTTTCACTTCTGCTGTGGTCAGCATGGTTAGGACCCAGTTCACTGCCCAGTCAGTACAGTGCTAGAGTCACCTTTTTCGGGGCATGTCCCCCTCTACTTTAAAAGTGTACTTGGCCGCCATTGCTGCAAACCACAAACTTCTTCTCTGGGCCTCCTTGGGTAGGCACCCTCTGGTCTCTCATTTTCTGCATGGTGCCAGATGGCTGAGGACTTCCTGCAGACCACGCCTCCCCTCCTGGGACCTCTCTGTGGCCCTAGAGGGGCTGCAGAGAAGTTTCTGACCATAAAGACGGCTCTGCTCTTAGCCTTGGCCTCCCTTAAAAGGGTAGGAGATCTTCAGGCTCTAACAGTTGCCCCCACCTGCTTAGAATTCATCCCTGGCATGTCAAATGCTAGCCGGAACAAGGGCAATCTGGTCTCCAAGCTGCACTTGGCACACTGGGTAGTAGAGGCCATTACTGGTTATTTTTTTAACCACCTCTAGCTGTTAGTGCTCACTCTACTAGGGGTATTGTCTCATCCTGTGCCTTGGCTAGGGGTGTTCCAGTCCAGGAAATTTGTGCTGCGCCAGGCTGGTCCTTTCTGAACACCTTTATCAGGTTCTATAACCTGGACCTGGACCCCACTCCAGGGTCCCAGGTTCTTCAGGGCTAGTTGATGTTCTATTCCTGGTTTGCTCATGCTCTCTCATGGCCCCTGGGACAGATATCAACCGGCGTGTGGCAGCGTCCACTCGTGCTTCCTTCAAACAAATAGAAGCTGGAGTAATGTGGTGTAATAAGTCCTTATATGGATTTATTGGCGTGTATTCCCTTCGTCATGTATCCTATCCAAGCCTATAAATTGCCATCTGTGCACACAGAGCTTCAGACACAATTCCTATAGCATCATTCATGACGCAGCATCTCGTGCCCTTCTCAGGGAACTGGATTACATGTAACCTGGTGTAGATATTCAGACTTATGAAAGTTCTTTTTATTAGTTGTGAAAAGATGTTTTCTTTTTGTTCAACACAGTTAATCCAATAGAATTTGGAGTCTTTCAAAGAGATCCGTGGTAAATATTTTGAAATATTTTGAAAAGGGTGAGAAAAATGTGTGAAACAAATGGAAAAGTGTTAAGACATTTTCACGAGGAGACTTACGCTGTGCTAAGAAGGTAATGATGAAGATCTAAAGGATCCCAGTTTCATTAAGTGTGTTAACTGTAGTAGTCATTAATAATTCAATAATGTAACAACCTCCAAAAACAGGAGAAGGTGGTGGGTAAAAATTGTAACAAATTGGATTTAAATGTTGTTATTATGCAGGTTAAGTTTCCCTATGCAAATTATGGAGATTCCATTATACAGTATGTAAAAAAAATTTTTAAGAAATTATTAGGACTTAAAAAATTTTATTAAATCAACAAGTGTTTGGCAATATTGTAATGAGAGCCATTATCATTAATTAATATTGAGATGCATTTTGCTGTTTGTCTTACAAGGTAACATACGACTCATTGATAAAGATAAAAAGATAAAAATTAAAATGGAAAACCTCTTGAGATTAAAGTCATTATAACACAAAATTGAACTGGTAGTTATTCCAGAAAAAAAGTCAAACTAAATAAAATTGTGACAAAGTAGTAATATTTCGCGAATAAAGTTAACACTATGAGAATAAAGTAAAAATCACGAGATTCGTAGCAATACAGGATTAAATTCGTAATATTTTGAGAATAATGTCATTATTTACATTAACGTGTTTAGAGTGATGAATAATATATAAGGCCTATTTGTGTATAGTGAAATTAATGTATTAATAAAACGACTTAATGCATTAAGCTACGTTGAGAATACGCATAAAAGTGAAACTTTACTCGTTGCATGCGCATCTACAATTACTCTCATTGCTTGGTGATTATTATTTCGCGTGCAGAGAGCAGCGGAAAAAAGAATGGTTTATTGATCTACCTAAATAAATATGATTAAATATCAAAGAGACCATCAAACATATTTTTTAATTTTTTAAAATCCATGAGAAAAGTTGATGGTGTGCCTGATCAAAAGAGATCCTGGGAAGATGGAACTGCACACCTTTTATCAATATAGTGGGAGACAGAAGCAAAGCGAGTTACACCGGTCAGTAATGGAGGACGCAACCACGTCATCGGTGACAGAAACCTCCACTGATCAGATAAATGATACTGAGCACAGTCCTACTAATTCGCATATGGTAGCAGATAGCAGAAAGCATATGGTAGCAGCATGGACGACGCTAGGCCATTTGTAGGTGGGCTTTAGCCCCCCTAACATTTCTACTCAGCCCTCCTAAAATTCTGCCATTCTCCATAAACTCTACACCAGGAACAATTCTAGGATTTTCATTTAAGGGGGGCTCAGACCCCAATGTGGGTATAATAGTAAAAAAAAAATTAATTAAAATAAAGGTTTGACTAACAGGGTAGGATGGTAAACTTATTTCAGCATTCCACTGTATGGTATAGATGTGTCTAACATTTGAGTACTGAACAAGCCAAATACAAGTCTTCCTGATCACACACACACACACTCACACACACACACACACACACACACACTCACACACACTTGTCCTCTGATCCTCCCTCTGTGACGCCGCGGTCTGCGGATTGAAGAACGCGCTGAAAGACGGGGAGGAGCCAAAGTCTGCCGCCGTTTTCATATGAAATTTAAAGGGGACTGAGGAGCTCACCAATTTGTGTAGAGTTTATGGAGAATAATACATAATTTTTAGGGGGGCTGAGTAGAAATGGCCTAGCGAAGACCATGCTCTACACAAATTGGTGATCTCCTCAGTCCCCTTTAAATTTTATATAAAAACACCGGCAGACTTTGGCTCCTCCCCGTCTTTCAGCGCGTTCTTCAATCCGCAGACCACGGAGTCACAGAGCGAGGATCAGAGGACGTGTGTGTGTGTGTGTGTGTGTGTGAGAGTGTGTGTGTGATCAGGAAGACTCGTATTTGGCTTGTTCAGTACTCAAATGTTTACCATCCTACCCTGTTAGTCAAACCTTTATTTTAATTAATTAATTAATTTATTTTTACTATTTACCCTCATTCGGGGCTGAGCCCCCTTTAAATGAAAGGGTCATGTTCCTGGAAAACTGAAGTTGTGTGGTCGGTGTCGGTCACAGCGGCGAGAGACTGCTGGTTTTGTTCCGGAAATTATTCATTTACAAATTAAGCACTGTTTGGGGGCAATATCCAGACTTGGACCAGGACCGATTGCAATATTTGAAGGGATAATGGACCGGTCTTTCTTCGAGGAAGCTTTCATAAAAGAAACCGCCGCCCAATGTAATCACTCAATAAAAACCTTAAAATAATAAAAACGTGGTCTGACTGCATTAAATAAAAAATAAACATTATGCAGACTCTTCAGCTTTCTCATCATTTTGGTTAGAAAGTATTAAACCGATTAAACTAACTAAAGACTAGATTGTGACATACAAAGGTGAGTTATTGTACAGTTTTATCCCCGAATTCGGCACCGTGTTCTGACAATCTAACTCATAAGAGTAAACCCTCCACAACCCTAAAAGTCAGTGTGGGTGAAGCATTGTGGGGGAAGATCTCTCAGATCGTCTGAACACCGCTCGAACCGGGTTTTACATGGAAATTACATTTAGCACCTCTTTGGGGAAGAAAGGCGAAGAGATCGCCTCAAAAACATCCTAAAACCTCCCCCATTTTAATCCACTAACAAACATCCTGCTGTCTATGTGTATTAATGTATATTTAAGCTGTGAAACAATTAACGAACAATATTAAATCAGATAGTACATCAAAACTTCTGTAGTAGGCGGAGGCTCCTGTAAAGCTTTTTACATGCCATTTAATGTCAAAGAAATGCGCTTCATAAACTCGGGTGAATGTGGGAAGGGAGATTCAGAGCGCACGAGTTTACAGTACTGTACATAGCAGCGGGCTGCGGGAGGGAGACGCCGCAGTGATTATTAAACAGAGACCATGTTCAGAGATATATTTCATATTTAGAAGTGTTTTAGAGAATATATAAGCATGACATAAGATAATATATAAGTGCTACAGTAACGATCAAACGCGTATGATGTAAAAACTATTAATAACGGAGCCATAAAAATGTTAGAGCCATTTGACCAGTCCATAAACAAATTTTTATATACTGCTATAATATTATAACAATGGCTTAAAATAGCTTTTAGGCACAATATGTTTTATCCATTACACTCAAAAACAAGTGCGTAAGTAGAAGAAGGGCGCATTTGTAGAATCTTAAGATTGCACAGGCGTCTTTAAAGTTGAACAAAAAAAGTTATGCGCAGATGGCAGGACAACACCAGCGCAATTAAGTATTTACAAAGCACATAAAAATACTTCGCAGCTTTACACTCACACAGTCACGGGTAAATTTATACATATTCATTTAAAATGTAAATATTATTATATATGTATTAAAGTATTAAAGATTTTTTTAAACGTATCCTGATGAAGGCTCGCGCTCCGTGGTCAGCTGCCTGCAGGACAACGCGCTCTAACTGCTTCCATCACACGCAATAAAACCTCACACCATGAAGTTATGACATTGAAAACTCACAGCTGAAAATGTTAAATATGAATTCCACACGTTTACTTTCTTTGTTGCTTGTTTTAATCTGCTTCTGAGAGAAACTCCGTGGCCAAGCACATCATTTAATGTGTTTGACTTCATGCAACAGTATTAAACTCATGCAATATAGGGATTAAGTTGTAATGTTTTATTTATAATGCCATATACATCAACGTGTTCGGCGTAATGTGAACAAGCAGATGTTCAAAGCAGATAAGTTATGCCTACCTTATTATTAAAACAGGTAGATGCACATGCAATGAGTAAAGTTTCACTTTTATGCGTATTCTCAATGTAGCTTAATGCATTAAGTCGTTTTATTAATACGTTAATTTCACTATACACAAATAGGCCTACTATATTATTCATCACTCTAAACACGTTAATGTAAATAATGACATTATTCTCAAAATATTACGAATTTAATCCCGTATTGCTACGAATCTCGTGATCCAAGCACATCATTTAATGTGTTTGACTTCATGCAGCGCTTCACAGACCGATCAGTTTATGACATCAAAGTAGCTACTGCAAGAACAGACTGCTCCGTAAGCTTTTAAATAGATTTTGTGGGACTTTGATAAAATACGTCATTTGCTCTCCGCAGCGCCGCAGTTACTCGATTTCAATGTACATGAAACACGACTGCCCCCTACTGGTCTCGTCTTTCCTGCGCGAGAGCGTCACTCGCAATGCCGCATAATGCCACGAGTCGTCGCGGGATTCCTGTCCCTCTGACGCGCATTCTTAACTGCCACATCTGTATATAAGAAAAATAAAACACCAGGGGATCAAATGTTCCTTGAATATTTTCACTGTTACATTAATTAAATTATTCAACCCATAATACATTTGAGCAGTTTATAGTTATATTTAATATGGCAGAATATGCATGAAGTTTATTCCTATTATTTATGTCAGATAAATACAAAAATGCAGAAAATTTTGGTTAAAAAAAGGCCTACAATGAATTGAAACTTCTAACGCAATACAAATAATATTGATGGTATTTATAACTGGAGGCAGGGGGTTAAAAAATAGTAACAAATTGGATTTAAAATGTTTTAGCATGCAGTTTAAGATTAACTACCCAATTCAAATGATGGAAATTTTCTAATTTTCTAATCTTTATGCAAAATATATTTTTGGATGTCAGTGCATATCCCACTGACGCTCTGAATGTGCAAAACTACTAATTGGAAACTTTCAAAAATCAAAGATGTTACTTCCATAAAACCACAAATATCGGTCGAAATGTTCTATAGGATATGACATATTTTGTCATGCTGCTTATAATATTGTTTATAATGTGGCTTCAAAAGAGGCAGGAGCAGAATCCATTTGCGGTGTTTATTAAATAAAAAATAATTAAACAGTCCAGAACAGTGAGCAAAAATCTGAGTGGAAATAAAAGGCAAAAAGAAAATAAACCAGCAAGCACAGTCTGTGTGCCAAACAAATCTGACAAACACAATTTATAGAAAAAAACAGGCCTACTATGAAATTAAATTTCTAACACGATACAAATAATATTGATGGTATTTATAACTGGAGTTGGTGGGTTTCATTAGACATAAAATGTTTTATCATGCAGATTAAGATTAATTACCCAATTCAAATCATGGAAATTTTCAATTTTAATATTTCTTTATGTAAAAGACATTTTTTGAGAAATTAAAATGCTAAATAGCATTTTATGCTGATTCAACATAAAAATGTTAGAGCCATTTGACCAGTCCATAAACAAATTTTTATATACTGCTATAATATTATAACAATGGCTTAAAATAGCTTTTAGGCACAATATGTTTTATCCATTACACTCAAAAACAAGTGCGTAAGTAAAAGAAGGGCACATTTGTAGAATCTTAAGATTGCACAGGCGTCTTTAAAGTTGAACAAAAAAAGTTATGCGCAGATGGCAGGACAACACCAGCGCAATTAAGTATTTACAAAGCACATAAAAATACTTCGCAGCTTTACACTCACACAGTCACGGGTAAATTTATACTGTAATAAGACAATGATTAATTAACATGAACATGAATTCTGATGTTTTGTCCTAGATGGCGCTAACATACGATTCATTGGTGGCACCGACTCCTGCTCTGGTAGAGTGGAGATCCTGCACAGTGGTCAGTGGGGAACAGTGTGTGATGATGACTGGAACCTGAATGATGCAGAGGTGGTGTGTAGACAGCTTGGATGTGGTAAAGCGGTCACCGCTCATCAAAATGCCCACTTTGGTCAGGGAAGTGGCCCAATATGGCTGGATAATGTTCAGTGTTCTGGAAGTGAAAGCAGCATCACACAGTGCTCTCATAGAGGATTTGGATCACACGACTGCAGCCATGGTGAAGATGCTGGTGTTACTTGCTCAGGTACAGAAAAGCAGAGAATCAGCTCCAGTCCACACTACAATATACTAAAGCTAAAATAGAGCTCTGACTCTTTCTTGTACCTACCAGCCACACAGCAGGGCGTCTGCTTTTTATAGGATTATTTTTACTGTCATTTTGCAAATATTTAAGATTTGTATTAATTAAAAACAACACATTGGGTTAAAAATAACAACTCTAGTAACAAATTAGATTTAAAATGTTTTAGCATGCAGTTTAAGATTAATTACCCAATACTAATGAAGGAAATTTTCTATTTTAATATTCTTTATGTAAAACACATTTTTTATTTCAATGTGTATCCCACCGAAGTTTTGAACGTGTGCAACTACTAATTCGAAAAGTTCAAGAACTACACCAGGCTCCATATGTAACCCGGTTCCCTGAGAAGTGAACGAGTCGCTGCGTCATGACTGACGCTATGGGAACACTTTGTCGAGGAAGTTGTGTCTGAAGCTCTGTGTGCACACACGCCAATTTATTGGCTCGGATAGGACACAAGATGGAGGAATACATGTCAGCAAGTCCATAAGGGCATCTACGTCACATCACTCCAGCTTCTATTTGTTTGAAGGAAGTGCGAGTGGACACCCGGGGTGTGGCCAGTGACACAGTGTCTCGTTCCCTTCTCAGGAAACATACAGTTTTGCTCAAAATTATTCATACCCTTGGTATTTTCATAGTGTTTTTAAGTTGTCTTCTGTGATGAAGAATGAGTTTTATAATACTTTCATATATTTAATATGTGACAAACAACTGAAGAAATAACAACATGTGATATTTCAAGAAACCTGACATTTCATTGTTTTTTATGGACAAATATTCAAAAATCACCATGTTCAAAATGATTCCTACCTTTTATATTACAATGTTTCAATAATCAATAGAAAAGCTTCTTTTCTTAATGACAGGCTGTAAACGCTTCTTGTAGGTCTCCACAAGATTTCTACAGATCTGCTGCGGCAGGTTTCCTCACTCTTCCTTCGCTAAAGCCTCCAGTTGGTGGTTGATTTGGAAGGCTTCCTAGCCCTGAGCCAGATCTTCAACTCTCTCCACAAATTCTCAGTTGGGTTCAGGTCAGGGCTGATTCGCTGAAAGGTGGATCTTGATACCATCTCCCCTGCTTGGTTGAGAGTGTCTAATAGAGCTTCGGTGGTGATATGGGGGTTGGTTGCATCTTGGCAGATCTTTCTATCGACTCTAGAGGATACTTTGCACTTCCTGCCACGCCTATCCAGGTTTTTGACAGCGTTGAACATCTTGAATTTCTTGATGATACTCTGTACGGTTGATACAGGGAATTCCAGATCTTTCAAAATTGCCTTGTAGCCTTTGCCTCCACTATGGGCATTGACCAGACATGTACGAAGATCATGACTGAGTTCTTTCTTCTTTGCCATGGTGACAGTGACTGAGAATAATGTAAGCTTTGCCCCATTAATTATACTTTACAGAGCAGGTGCTACCATTTAACATTATTAGGCCTAAATTGATTACACCAAAATTGATTAAATTGATTATAGTCACTGGAGTGTGAAACCACGTGCACTTTCACAAAATAAAGATTTTTTTCTGAGATTGAGAATAGGGTATGATTAATTTTGAACAGGCTCAAAAGAGAATCTCTGGCCATATCTATTGGTATACAAATGAAGTTTAGCTAACACATATGTGGGGTTGTGCATAACTAATGTATATTGAATACAATGGAAGTTTCGCTAAAGTAGTTTTTATAAATGAAAAAAAAACTATTGATTTGTCCAAGCGGTATGAATAATTTTAAGCACAACTGTACATAACCTTGTGTAGTTCCCTTTCTTGGGAATTCAATGCTGCGTCATGACTGATGCTATGGGAATATCAATACCCACGCTGCAACACACCGGTCAATGTCTGTCCCCGGGGCCGTGAGAGAGCACGAGCAAACAAGGAATAGGATATCAATCAGCTCTGAAGGACCTGGGACACTGGAGTGGGGTCCTGGTCCAGGTTACAGAACCTGAAAAAGGTGTGCAGAGAGGACCAGCCTGCCACAGCACAAATTTCCTGGAGGGGAACACACCTAGCCAAGGCACTGGACGAGGTGATATCCCTAGTAAAGTGAGCTCTGACGCCTAGAGGCTAAGCAATACCGTGCAAAGGCTCAAAGGGGGCCTCCAGCAGCCCCTCCAGGACCACAGAGAGGTCCCAGGAGGGGAGGCACGGTCTGCAGGAAGGCCTCAGCCACCTGGCATCGTGCAGAAAATGCAGTGTGGACTTAAACTGAACTTATCTTTGTCCTTAATCCCTTTTAAATTAAGCCACAGGCGCCTCTCCGAGGCAATTAACACAACCATAGAACAGCCTATGGCCATTGCTTTGTGGCATGGAGCGTGAGGTCTATGGCTCAACGCAGCTCAGAGACTGCCTCAGGGCAAAGTCCCTCGCTACAGTCAAGCTCTCTCAGCAGGTCAGCCTGGTAGGCCTGCAAAACCACCATGTTGTGCAGGGATGCACCAGCTTGGCCTGCTGCCATGTAGGCCTTCCCCACAAGGGCTGAGGTGGCTCTACATGGTTTAGAAGGGAGCACCGGCCTCCTCCATGCCGGCAATGTAGGGGAGAGATAGCTCGCAAGCGCCTC
Source organism: Hemibagrus wyckioides (assembly GCF_019097595.1). Classification (NCBI taxonomy): domain Eukaryota; kingdom Metazoa; phylum Chordata; class Actinopteri; order Siluriformes; family Bagridae; genus Hemibagrus; species Hemibagrus wyckioides. The sequence continues at coordinate 2,407,107 of NC_080711.1, read as the reverse complement.
TTCAACCCTGGACATGTCTGCATAACTATAATTTTCAAGCCCTATAATGGCTGAATAATCAGAGGAGGCCGGGGAAAAAAAGTCATGCCGAAGAAGGATTCTTCCAGGACCTCGATAACTCAGCATGGAGGTCCTGGAAAAACGGAAGCTGTCTGAGTGGGCGGGGCACAAGGCGGGAAGCGGTCAGACAGCACTAACTTCCTCTTCAGGCCAATTTAAATTTAATTTGCTGACAGCTCGCGTTAAAACATCAGTTAGCTCCTCGAATGCCATTGACTGCAGTGGCAGATCGATGGAGGAATTTCCCTCCTCACTCTTGTTGAGCTTCTCAGAGCCCTACGCAGACAAAGAAATATCCACACCTGGGTCCGGAAAAATCACAGCGTGAGCTCCCAAAACTGAAGCGGGAATATTGGAGTCAGGGGAGAGGACAGGAGAATGGGAAGGACCCGTCTCTTGTTCCGCTTCCGCCAACTCAACCTGCGAACCCAATGATCTAAGCCGCCGGGCCGCTATACCGGACGTGGGACCCGAGCCACGAGGCGCAGAAGCCTGGCCGGAAAATACAGCCAAGCAGGATCGGGGCTTATGGAGAGGAAACCTCCTGCAATGCATGCAGCCAGCTCCCTCGAGAGCCGACCGGGCATGCTCTTCTCCCAAACAAACAACACAAAGAGCATGTGTGTCATCCTCCGTGATAAAACGGGGGCACGGATGCACACACATTTAACACCATAAATCTCTTGTCTTGTTTCTGTCTAGACAGACAGGACAAACAATCGACACACATACATGGAGCGCTTCCTGAAGACCAAAAATGCTAGAGTGGACTTGCTGGCCAAATAACAGGCAAAAAGGTCATGAACCAAAAAGCACAGTCCGTGTGGCAAACAAATCTGACAAACACAATCTAAAGAACACGAGAACAAAAAACATGAGAACAAAACACGATGGCAAACACAATGGAAAACAAAGAATGGTTGAGAAATGATTAGAAATAATCATTTAAAGTATTGATAAATAATAAGATTCACTATAATTAATTAACATGAACATGGTTTTTGATGTTTTGTCCTAGATGGCGCTAACATACGACTCATTGGTGGCACCGACTCCTGCTCTGGTAGAGTGGAGATCCTGCATGATGGTCAGTGGGGAACAGTGTGTGATAATGACTGGGACCTGAATGATGCAGAGGTGGTGTGTAGACAGCTTGGATGTGGTAAAGCTGTCACCGCTCATCAAAATGCCCACTTTGGTCAGGGAAGTGGCCCAATATTGCTGAATAATATTCAGTGTTCTGGAAGTGAAAGCAGCATCACACAGTGCTCTCATAGAGGATTTGGATCACACAACTGCAACCATGGTGAAGATGCTGGTGTTACTTGCTCAGGTACATGTTGTAAGATTATTTTCACTCTCAAATTATGTTAATATGTAATTTTATGTTATAAATAAATGTTATTTTTTATTAATTAAATTAAACAACACCTAGTACATTTTATATATTACAGTTACATTTAATATGACAGAATATGCATGAACTTTATTCATGTTTTTTATGTCAGACGAATACAAACTGGGATGCATGTCCCCTCTAATAGGACAGGACAATTTTGGAGAAAAATGCTGAATATTTTGTCTAAAAAACAGATCTGCAGTGAAACGAAACTTCTCACACAATACAAATAATTAGCATGTAGTTTAAGATTAATAACCCAATTCAAATGATGAAAATTTTCTATTTTAATATTTTTTATGTAAAAGACATTTTCTGAGATATTATTAACTACTAACAGAAATAGAATCCTAAGAAATTCATTATCATAAATTAATATGATGTGCATTTTGCTGTTTCTCTTGTAAGGTAACATGCGACTCATTGGTGGCACCGACTCCTGCTCTGGTAGAGTGGAGATCCTGCATGATGGTCAGTGGGGAACAGTGTGTGATAATGACTGGGACCTGAATGATGCAGAGGTGGTGTGTAGACAGCTTGGATGTGGTAAAGCTGTCACCGCTCATCAAAATGCCCACTTTGGTCAGGGAAGAGGCCCAATATGGCGGGATGATGTTCAGTGTTCTGGAAGTGAACGCTCCATCACACAGTGCTCTCATAGAGGATTTGGATCACACAACTGCAACCATGGTGAAGATGCTGGTGTTACTTGCTCAGGTACAGAAAAGCAGAGAATCAGCTCCAATCCACACTACAATATACTAAAGCTAAAATAGAGCCCTGACTCTTTCTTACACTTGCCAGCCACTGTAGATAATATATAAGAAATAAAACACCAGGGGGTTTATTGTTAATAATTTTTGAGAAATCATTAACAACTAACAGAAATGGAATAATGAGAGATTCATTATCATAAATTAATATAACATGAATTTTGATGTTTGTCTTGTAAGGTAACATACAACTCATTAATGGCACCGACTCCTGCTCTGGTAGAGTGGAGATCCTGCATGATGGTCAGTGGGGAACAGTGTGTGATAATGACTGGGACCTGAATGATGCAGAGGTGGTGTGTAGACAGCTTGGATGTGGTAAAGCGGTCACCGCTCATCAAAGTGCCCACTTTGGTCAGGGAAGTGGCCCAATTTTGCTGAATAATATTCAGTGTTCTGGAAGTGAAAGCAACATCACACAGTGCTCTCATAGTGGATTTGGATCACACGACTGCAGCCATGGTGACGATGCTGGTGTTACTTGCTCAGGTACATGTTGTAAGATTATTTTCACTCTCAAATTATGTTAATATGTAATTTTATGTTATAAATAAATGTTATTTTTTATTAATTAAATTAAACAACACATTGTACATTTTATATATTACAGTTACATTTAATATGGCAGAATATACATGAACTTTATTCATGTTTTTTATGTCAGACGAATACAAACTGGGATGCATGTCCCCTCTAATAGGACAGGATAATTTTGGAGAAAAATGCTGAATATTTTGTCTAAAAAACAGATCTGCAGTGAAACGAAACTTCTCACACAATACAAATAATTAGCATGTAGTTTAAGATTAATAACCCAATTCAAATGATGAAAATTTTCTATTTTAATATTTTTTATGTAAAAGACATTTTTTGAGATATTATTAACTACTAACAGAAATAGAATCCTAAAAAATTCATTATCATAAATTAATATGATGTGCATTTTGCTGTTTCTCTTGTAAGGTAACATACGACTTATTGGTGGCACCGACTCCTGCTCTGGTAGAGTGGAGATCCTGCACAGTGGTCAGTGGGGAACAGTGTGTGATGATATCTGGGACCTGAATGATGCAGAGGTGGTGTGTAGACAGCTTGGATGTGGTAAAGCTGTCACCGCTCATCAAAATGCCCACTTTGGTCAGGGAAGTGGTCCAATATGGCTGAATAATATTCAGTGTTCTGGAAATGAAAGCTCCATCACACAGTGCTCTCATAGAGGATTCGGATCACACAACTGCAACCATGGTGAAGATGCTGGTGTTACTTGCTCAGGTACAGAAAAGCATAGAATCAGAATATACTAACATAGAGCCCTGACTCTCTTATACTCGCCAGTCACTGTAGATAATATATAAGAAAAAAAACACCAGGCTTTCTGATGTGCTAAGATTATTTTCAGAGTCAATTTGGAAAAATGTCATTTTTTATTAATTAAATTAAACAACACATAATTGATTTTATATTTTTATAGTTACATTTAATTTGGCAGAATATGCATGAAGTTTATTTATGTTATTTACATCAGCTGAATACAAACTGGGGGCCGTGTCCCCTCTAATAAGACAGGAAGGTTTTGGAGAAAAATGCAGAAAAATTTGTATAAAAAAAAAAAAAAATGACAGGCATACAGTGAAATGAAACTTCTAACATGATACAAATAATATTGATGGTTCAAAAATCAAAGATATCTCTTCCATAAACCTACGAATATCCAATGAAATTGTCTATATGTATATAAAATATTCGGTTATGCTGCTTATAATATTGTTTATAATGTGGCTTCAGAAGAGGCAGAAGCAGAATCCATTTGCATTGTTTTTATTAAATAGAAAACCAAAACAGTCCAAAACAGTGAGCAAGAATCAGAGTGCAAAAAGCCAGAAAGCACAGTCCATGTGGCAAACAATCTGACAAACACAATTACACAATTTAAAGGGGGAAGTGCGGGTGGTGCCATTTCAGTGTTGCATAGACTAGTCATTTGCACTAATTCATATTCTAGTCAGCATTGTGGGGATGTCCACTAGTCAGGCTGTAGGGAAAACAGCAGAGTTGTACTGATGTTTGTTACTTTTTTATTTCCAATTAGATTAATTTGCATTTCATCTGCATTTTAAGCAATTTAATTTAACTTCTTTGTGTATTTTTACTTTTTTCTTTTTATCTCTCTCCCTTTACATACCTTATCTTTCTTCTCTCCCTGTATTTGGAGTGACAATAACAGTCCTTAGAAATTAACTTTTTATAATACATTGCTAACAAAGTTTTTATCAGCCTTTAAAGAAAGGAGTGGGGGGTTTCTTTAAAAGAGTAATGAATTGGATTGAAAAGTTATTAATATTCAGTTAAATACTGAATATTTGAACTAGTACAAATAATGTTCACTATTCATTATGTAAAATGTATTTAATGTTCTTTGACTAATTATTAAAAATAATTAAAAAAAAATATTCACTATGATTAATTAACATGAACATGAATTCTGATGTTCGTCTTAGATGATATTAACATACGACTCATTGGTGGCAACAACAACTGCTCTGGTAGAGTGGAGATCCTGCATGATGGTCAGTGGGGAACAGTGTGTGATGATGACTGGAACCTGAATGATGCAGAGGTGGTGTGTAGACAGCTTGGATGTGGTAAAGCGGTCACCGCTCATCAAAATGCCCACTTTGGTCAGGGACGTGACCCAATATTGCTGAATAATGTTCAGTGTTCTGGAAGTGAAAGCAGCATCACACAGTGCTCTCATAGAGGATTTGGATCACACAACTGCAGCCATGGTGAAGATGCTGGTGTTACTTGCTCAGGTACAGAAAAGCAGAGAATCAGCTCCAATCCACTCTACAATATACTAAAGCTAAAATAGAGCCCTGACTATTTTTTATACTTGCCAGCCACTGTAAATAATACAAAGGAAATAAAACACCAGGGGTTTTGATGTTTTAAGATTATTTTCACTCTCAAATTCGAAATATGTACTATAATTTTTTATTAATCAAATTAAACAACACATAATACATTTTATATATTTATAGTCACTTTTAATATGGCAAAATATGCATGAAGTTTGTTCCTGTTATTTATTGTCAGACAAATACAAACTGGGGGGCGTGTCTCTCTAATAGGACAGGGAGGTTTTGAAGGAAAATGCAGAAAAATTTGTCTAAAAAAAAAAACCATGCCTACAATGAAATGAAACTTCTAACACAATACAAATAATATTGATGGTATAGATAACTGGAGGTGGGGGGTTAAAAGGCAGTAAGAAATTGGAGTTAAAATATTTTAGCATGCAGTTTAAGTTTATTTACCTAATTAAAACATTTTTTTTTATATCATTGTGTATCCCAGTGAAGTTTTGAACGTGTGCAACTACTAATTGGAAACATTTAAGAACCAAAGATGTCACTTCCATAAACCCACAAATATCCAATGAAATGGTCTATAGGTATATAAAATATTCTGTCATGCTGCTTATAATATTGTTTATGTGGCTTCAGAAGAGGCAGAAGCAGAATCCATTTGCGTTGTGTTCATTAAATATAAAACCAAAACAGTCCAAAACTGCAAGCAAAAAAACAAAGTGCAAATAACAGGCAAAAAGATCATAAACCAGAAAGCACAGGCCGTGTGGCAAACAAATCTGATAAACACAATTTACAGAACACGAGAAATCCAGAGAACAGAACAAGATCTAAACACAGTGAACCGCGTGGACCGGGAGGGCTCAATATTCCAGCAAGGGCTCCCCCTAGAGGGTTGGAGGGGGAAGTGCCGGTGGTGCAATTTCAGTGTTGCATAGATTAATCATTTGCACTAATTCAAATACTAGTCAACATTATGGGGATGTCCACTAGTCAGGCTGCAGTGAAAACAGTGAAGTTGTACTGATGTTTACTTTTTTTGTTTTCATTTTTTGATTTGTCTTTCATCTGCTTTTTATGCAATTTAAGTAATTTGTGCATACTTCCTTTTTTCTTTTATTCTCTCTCTCCCTTTACATACATTATCTTTCTTCTCTCCCTCTCTTTGGAGTGGCAATAACAATCCATATAAAGTAACTTTTTATAATACATTGCTAACAATGTCTTTATCAACCTCTGAACAGAGAGGAGTGGTGAGTTTCTTTAAAAAAAATAATAAATTGGATTAAAAAGGTGTTATTATTCAGTTAAATTTAATGACCTAGTCAAATAATGTTCATTATTCATAATGTGAAATGTTCTTAAAGTTTTTTGAGAAATGATTAGAAATAATCATTACAATTGCTGTAATACTGTAATAAGACAATGAATAATTAACATGAACATTAATTCTGATGTATTGTCCTAGATGGCGCTAACATACGATTCATTAATGGCACCGACTCCTGCTCTGGTACAGTGGAGATCCTGCATGATGGTCAGTGGGGAACAGTGTGTGATAATGACTGGGACCTGAATGATGCAGAGGTGGTGTGTAGACAGCTTGGATGTGGTAAAGCAGTCACCGCTCATCAAAATGCCCACTTTGGTCAGGGAAGTGGCCCAATATGGCTGAATAATATTCAGTGTTCTGGAAGTGAAAGCAACATCACACAGTGCTCTCATAGAGGATTCGGATCACACAACTGCAGCCATGGTGAAGATGCTGGTGTTACTTGCTCAGGTACAGAAAATCAGAGAATCAGCTCCAATCCACACTACAATATACTAAAGCTAAAATAGAGCCCTGACTCTTTCTTACACTTGCCAGCCACTGTAGATAATATATAAGAAATAAAACACCAGGGGGTTTATTGTTAATAATTTTTGAGAAATCATTAACAACTAACAGAAATGGAATAATGAGAGATTCATTATCATAAAATAATATAACATGAATTTTGATGTTTCTCTTGTAAGGTAACATACGACTTAATGGTGGCACCGACTCCTGCTCTGGTAGAGTGGAGATCCTGCATGATGGTCAGTGGGGAACAGTGTGTGATGATGACTGGGACCTGAATGATGCAGAGGTGGTGTGTAGACAGCTTGGATGTGGTAAAGCTGTCACCGCTCATCAAAATGCCCACTTTGGTCAGGGAAGTGGCCCAATATTGCTGAATAATATTCAGTGTTCTGGAAGTGAAAGCAACATCACACAGTGCTCTCATAGTGGATTTGGATCACACAACTGCAGCCATGGAGACGATGCTGGTGTTACTTGCTCAGGTACATGTTGTAAGATTATTTTCACTCTCAAATTATGTTAATATGTAATTTTATGTTATAAATAATTGTTATTTTTTTATTAATTAAATTAAACAACACATAGTACATTTTATATATTACAGTTACATTTAATATGGCAGAATATGCATGAACTTTATTCATGTTTTTTATGTCAGACGAATACAAACTGGGATGCATGTCCCCTCTAATAGGACAGGACAATTTTGGAGAAAAATGCTGAATATTTTGTTTAAAAAACAGATCTGCAGTGAAACGAAACTTCTCACTGTCACGAGGCCTGAACACCAGAGGGAGCCGTCGCCCGAATATTAACTTTTTCTGCTCACTTCCGGTTCTATGACCTATATAAACCGCACGCTACCTTAGTTTCATTGCGAAGCATTGTTTCCTTTGTGTTACCTGCCCAGCCTTGATTTATCGATAGTCTCGTTTCCTCGTGTATGGCCTTGCTTGTTTTTCTTCTGACTTCGTTTTTTGGACTAGCGTTTTGGTTTTGACTTTCTCTTCATTGCTTTCTGGTTTTCGACTCTATCTTTTCCGTGACCTCGACCAAGATCTTAGCCTTTGGCCCTTTACCTCATCCGCGTATGGATTCTAATACTCCTACATCTGACGGGACGTTACAGAATGCTTCGCCAGAGATGAGTCCAGCGGATATGCAAGCGGCACTGTGGCGGCAGCGCGTCCTTATTCAAGCTTACCAGGCGGAGGTCGACGCGCTGAAGGCAGCTAACCAACAGCTCCAGCAGCAGCCACTGGATCAGGCAGCAGCCGCCGCGCCAGCGCATGACGCCCGCCGCGAACTTCCTCATTTTGCCCTTCCTGAGAAGTTTGACGGATCCACCGATCGTTGCCGAGGTTTTCTTCGTCACTGTGATAACTATTTCGCTCACCAACCTGAGGCTTACCGCGACGAAAGAACCAGGTGCGCGTTCATATTATCCTTACTAACTGGTAGAGCGCTAGATTGGGCAGCAGCAGTTTGGGATTCTGACCCCCAAGTTAAATCATCCACGGATTATTTCGCTAATTTAATTAAGGAAGTGTTCGAATACCCGGCGGGCGGCAAGGATGTTTCCGTTCAGCTGCTGGAATTACGCCAGGGGAGGGACGCCGCCGCGGATTATGCTATAAAATTCCGCACGTTGGCAGCGCAGTCGGGATGGAATGCTACTGCACTCATGGCGTTCTTCCGCGAGGGGCTCAACCCGGAGTTACAAGCAGAGATGGCATGCCGCGAAACGAACGTCACGTTGTCCCAATATATTTCCACTGCCATCCGTCTGGATAACCTGCGTCGCCAGCACCGCCCTACAGCCGCCACCTCACGCCCCCTGCCGCGTTATAAAATGGAGGAGCGACCGCACACAGAGGATTATTCTGAACCCATGCAGCTGGGAAGGGCACGAGTCACAGCAGAGGAACGTGAACGGCGTACTAAACTCAACCTCTGCTTCTACTGTGGAAAACCCAGTCATAGAGTGCTCCGATGTCCTGAAAAATCATCTACGCCACAGGTAGAAAACATAGTTCACTTATCCAAAGTTTCTCTTCTGGCATATCTTCTCCTTGCTCATTCTCAGTTTTTCGTCACAGCACTAATTGACTCGGGTTCAGCGGTCAACCTCATGGACGAGATGCTGGTGCGCAATCTACACATCCCCACAGTCCCATGCATTCCCCCGCTCAGAGTGACTGCCATCGATGATCAGCCCATCGGAGGGGGCCTCATTTCTCGGCAAACCCAACCTATCTACCTCCAACTTGGTTTATTCCATCATGAACGTTTATCGTTCTTTATCATCTCCTCCCCGTCCAACCCCATAGTGCTGGGCCTTCCATGGCTACAGCTTCACGACCCAGACATCTCCTGGAAGGATGGTGACCTCCGACAGTGGGCCCCTTTCTGCATAAAGAACTGTTTTTTGAACCACACTCCACGTCCATGCCTCGCTACTTCCATTGAAAGCCCAGCTTCGTCCAGTCCCACTTTGCTCCCTCCTGAATACTACGAACTACGTGAAGTGTTTAGTAAGGAAAAAGCAACCAGGCTCCCACCACACAGACCATGGGACTGCACCATTGAACTCCTCCCCAATGCCGTCCCTCCTAAGAACTGAGTTTACCCTCTCTCCATCCCAGAAAAGAAAGCTATGGAGGACTACATCGAAGAAGCCCTTGCAGCGGGTTATATAAGGCCCTCAACATCTCTGGCGGCGGTGGGTTTCTTCTTTGTGGAAAAGAAGGATGGAGGGCTCCGCCCATGCATTGACTATCGCGGTTTGAACGCTATCACCGTGCCCTACCCTTATCCTCTCCCCTTAGTTCCAAACGCCCTTGAACAGCTACAAGGGGCCAAGGTGTTCACCAAACTCGACCTACGCAGTGCCTACAAACTGATCAGGATAAGAGAAGGAGACGAATGGAAGACTTGCTTTCCACACCACTAATGGACACTACGAGTACCTAGTCATGCCTTACGGGCTCACTAACGCCCCGGCGGTGTTTCAATCCATGATAAATGAGATATTCAGGGACATGCTCCACAGCCACGTAATAGCCTACATTGACGACATTTTGATCTACTCATCAGACTTGAAACAACATGTTTCCCACGTTCGAGCAGTCCTCCACCGCCTGGCAACCCATAACCTCTTCGTGAAGTTGGAAAAGTGTGAGTTCCACCGTTCCTCCATCACGTTTCTCGGTTACGTGATTTCTCAAACGGGGGTGGAGATGGACCAGTCAAAAGTGTCCGCGATCATGTCCTGGCCTGAGCCCACCAATGTTAAAGGCCTCCAACGATTCCTGGGGTTTGCTAACTTTTATCGCCGTTTCATCCGGAACTATAGCACCATAGCCAGTCCCCTGACCTCGTTATTAAAGGGGAAACCACAGAAACTAAAATGGACTGATCAAGCCCGAACAGCCTTCGATAAGCTTAAGCACAGCTTCTTCTCCGCCCCTATACTCCGACACCCACGACCTGACTTACCTTTTACAGTAGAAGTGGACGCCTCGAACAGCGGGGTGGCAGCAGTACTTTCTCAACGCCAGCCGGAGTCCGGCAAACTACATCCCTGTGCCTTCTACTCTCGGAAACTAACACCGGCGGAATTGAATTACGACGTGGGCAATAAGGAACTTCTAGCTATGAAGGTTGCCCTCGAGGAATGGAGACATTGGTTGGAGGGGGCAGCTCACCCGTTCCTCATACTCACAGATCACCGTAACCTGGCGTACCTCCGAGAAGCTAAGCGCCTCAATCCACGCCAAGCCAGGTGGGCCTTATTTTTCTCACGGTTCAAGTTCACGGTCACCTATCGTCCCGGCACAAAGAACGGGAAAGCAGACGCCCTCTCTAGAATCCATGAGGTCAGCGAATCACCCTCACACCCGAGTAATATACTCCCACCATCCGTTTTAGTAGGCCCCATTCGTTGGGATTTCATAGGAGAAATTGAAAGGGCTTACACCTCCGAGGCTCCTCCCCCAAATTGTCCACCCTCCAAACATTATGTTCCCACCACGTACCGTCTAAGACTGATCAGGTGCACGCACGAATGCCCCAGCTCCGGCCACCCTGGCATCCATCGTACGGCCCAATTGCCGCGTCACACCTTTTGGTGGCCTTCTCTTCTCCAGGATGTAGAAAGGTTTGTACGCTCATGCTCCATTCCCGAACCGATCGCCATCTGCCTGAGGGCCTGTTGGAGCCCCTACCCGTCCCACGCCGTCCCTGGTCTCACATTTCTATTGACTTTCTCACTGACCTCCCCGACTCACAGGGCTTCACAACCATCATGGTTATCATTGACCGGTTTTCCAAGGCATGCAAATTAGTTCCCATAAAGGGATTACCTACTTCCATGGAGACCGCCGTAGCCATTTTCCACAACGTCTTCCGGAATTTTGGGCTCCCCGAGGACATTGTATCGGATCGGGGGCCACAGTTTACCTCCAGGGTCTGGCAGGAGTTCTGCAAGCAACTGAGAATCAAAGTCACACTGAGCTCAGGATACCACCCCCAATCTAACGGGCAAGCCGAACGTCTGAACCAAGAAATAGGAAGGTTTTTGAGGGCTTACTGCAGTAAGGAACAGCATCGATGGAGTGAATTCCTCCCATGGGCCGAATACGCTCAGAACTCCCTCACCCATTCCTCTACGGGGCTGACACCCTTCCAATGTGTTTTTGGCTATCAACCCCCCCTGTTCCCGTGGTCCGGGGAGCCCTCAGACGTCCCCGCGGTGGACGAATGGTCCAGGCGAAGCCAGGAGATCTGGGAACGAGCCCATGTTCGCCTTCAACGGGCTTCATCCACCTGGTTAATCCCGTCTCGTTTCACCTAGAGCTGCCTGCCTCCTACCGCCTCGCACCCACCTTTCATGTATCGCTGCTCAAGCCCTATCACGAGCCACAGACCGCGGACCCCTCTGCCCATGAGCCACCCCCTCCCCTGGACATTGACGGTTCCCTCGCCTATCGGGTTCACACCATCCTTAACTCGCGTCATCAGGGCCGCCGCCTCCAATACTTGGTGGACTGGGAGGGATATGGCCCGGAGGAGCGATGCTGGGTCAATGCAAACGATATCCTGGACCCCGCTCTCATAGATGAATTCCACCTGAACTTTCCCCACAGACCCGCCCCTCGCCCGTGGGGATGCCCTCGACGCCGAACACCTGGAGGTGTTCTTAGACGGGGGGGTTCTGTCACGAGGCCTGAACACCAGAGGGAGCCGTCGCCCAAATATTAACTGTTTCTGCTCACTTCCGGTTCTATGACCTATATAAACCGCACGCTACCTTAGTTTCATTGCGAAGCATTGTTTCCTTTGTGTTACCTGCCAAGCCTTGATTTATCGATAGTCTCGTTTCCTCGTGTATGGCCTTGCTCGTTTTTCTTCTGACTTCGTTTTTTGGACTAGCGTTTTGGTTTTGACTTTCTCTTCATTGCTTTCTGGTTTTCGACTCTATCTTTTCCGTGACCTCGACCAAGATCTTAGCCTTTGGCCCTTTACCTCATCCGCGTATGGATGCTAATACTCCTACGTCTGACGGGACGTTACACTCACACAATACAAATAATTAGCATGTAGTTTAAGATTAATTACCCAATTCAAATGATGAAAATTTTATATTTTAATATTTTTTATGTAAAAGACATTTTGAGATATTATTAACTACTAACAGAAATAGAATCCTAAGAAATTCATTATCATAAATTAATATGATGTGCATTTTGCTGTTTCTCTTGTAAGGTAACATGCGACTCATTGGTGGCAACAACAACTGCTCTGGTAGAGTGGAGATCCTGCATGATGGTCAGTGGGGAACAGTGTGTGATAATGACTGGGACCTGAATGATGCAGAGGTGGTGTGTAGACAGCTTGGATGTGGTAAAGCAGTCACCGCTCATCAAAATGCCCACTTTGGTCAGGGAAGTGGCCCAATATGGCTGAATAATATTCAGTGTTCTGGAAGTGAAAGCAACATCACACAGTGCTCTCATAGAGGATTCGGATCACACAACTGCAGCCATGGTGAAGATGCTGGTGTTACTTGCTCAGGTACAGAAAAGCAGAGAATCAGCTCCAATCCACACTACAATATACTAAAGCTAAAATAGAGCTCTGACTCTTTCTTGTACCTGCCAGCCACACAGCAGGGCGTCTGCTTTTTATAGGATTATTTTTACTGTCACTTTGCAAATATTTAAGATTTGTATTAATTAAAAACAACACATTGGGTTAAAAATAACAACTCTAGTAAGAAATTAGATTTAAAATGTTTTAGCATGCAGTTTAAGATTAATTACCCAATTCAAATGATGAAAATTTTCTATTTTAATATTTTTTATGTTAAACACATTTTTTATTTCAATGTGTATCCCACCGAAGTTTTGAACGTGTGCAACTACTAATTCGAAAAGTTCAAGAACTACACCAGGCTACATATGTAACCCGGTTCCCTGAGAAGTGAACGAGTCGCTGCGTCATGACTGACGCTATGGGAACACTTTGTCGAGGAAGTTGTGTCTGAAGCTCTGTGTGCACACATGCCAATTTATTGGCTCAGATAGGACACAAGATGGAGGAATACATGTCAGCAAGTCCATAAGGGCATCTACGTCACATCACTCCAGCTTCTATTTGTTTGAAGGAAGTGCGAGTGGACACCCGGGGTGTGGCCAGCGACACAGTGTCTCGTTCCCTTCTCAGGAAACATACAGTTTTGCTCAAAATTATTCATACCCTTGGTATTTTCATAGTGTTTTTAAGTTGTCTTCTGTGATGAAGAATGAGTTTTATAATACTTTCATATATTTAATATGTGACAAACAACTGAAGAAATAACAACATGTGATATTTCAAGAAACCTGACATTTCATTGTTTTTTATGGACAAATATTCAAAAATCACCATGTTCAAAATGATTCCTACCTTTTATATTACAATGTTTCAATAATCAATAGAAAAGCTTCTTTTCTTAATGACAGGCTGTAAATGCTTCTTGTAGGTCTCCACAAAATTTCTACAGATCTGCTGCGGCAGGTTTCCTCACTCTTCCTTCGCTAAAGCCTCCAGTTGGTGGTTGATTTGGAAGGCTTCCTAGCCCTGAGCCAGATCTTTAACTCTCTCCACAAATTCTCAGTTGGGTTCAGGTCAGGGCTGATTCGCTGAAAGGTGGATCTTGATACCATCTCCCCTGCTTGGTTGAGAGTGTCTAATAGAGCTTTGGTGGTGATATGGGGGTTGGTTGCATCTTGGCAGATCTTTCTATCGACTCTAGAGGATACTTTGCACTTCCTGCCACGCCTATCCAGGTTTTTGACAGCGTTGAACATCTTGAATTTCTTGATGATACTCTGTACGGTTGATACAGGGAATTCCAGATCTTTCAAAATTGCCTTGTAGCCTTTGCCTCCACTATGGGCATTGACCAGACATGTACGAAGATCATGACTGAGTTCTTTCTTCTTTGCCATGGTGACAGTGACTGAGAATAATGAAAGCTTTGCCCCATTAATTATACTTTACAGAGCAGGTGCTACCATTTAACATTATTAGGCCTAAATTGATTACACCTAAATTGATTAAATTGATTATAGTCACTGGAGTGTGAAACCACGTGCACTTTCACAAAATAAAGATTTTTTTCTGAGATTGGGAATAGGGTATGATTAATTTTGAACAGGCTCAAAAGAGAATCTCTGGCCATATCTATTGGTATACAAATGAAGTTTAGCTAACACATATGTGGGGTTGTGCATAACTAATGTATATTGAATACAATGGAAGTTTCGCTAAAGTAGTTTTTATAAATGAAAAAAAAAAAAACTATTGATTTGTCCAAGCGGTATGAATAATTTTAAGCAGAACTGTACATAACCTTGTGTAGTTCCCTTTCTTGGGAATTCAATGCTGCGTCATGACTGATGCTATGGGAATATCAATACCCACGCTGCAACACACCGGTCAATGTCTGTCCCCGGGGCCGTGAGAGAGCACGAGCAAACAAGGAATAGGATATCAATCAGCTCTGAAGGACCTGGGACCCTGGAGTGGGGTCCTGGTCCAGGTTACAGAACCTGATAAAGGTGTGCAGAGAGGACCAGCCTGCCACAGCACAAATTTCCTGGAGGGGAACACACCTAGCCAAGGCACTGGACGAGGTGATATCCCTAGTAAAGTGAGCTCTGACGCCTAGAGGCTAAGCAATACCGTGCAAAGGCTCAAAGGGGGCCTCCAGCAGCCCCTCCAGGACCACAGAGAGGTCCCAGGAGGGGAGGCACGGTCTGCAGGAAGGCCTCAGCCACCTGGCATCATGCAGAAAATGCAGTGTGGACTTAAACTGAACTTATCTTTGTCCTTAATCCCTTTTAAATTAAGCCACAGGCGCCTCTCCGAGGCAATTAACACAACCATAGAACAGCCTATGGCCATTGCTTTGTGGCATGGAGCGTGAGGTCTATGGCTCAACGCAGCTCAGAGACTGCCTCAGGGCAAAGTCCCTCGCTACAGTCAAGCTCTCTCAGCAGGTCAGCCTGGTAGGCCTGCAAAACCACCATGTTGTGCAGGGATGCACCAGCTTGGCCTGCTGCCATGTAGGCCTTCCCCACAAGGGCTGAGGTGACTCTACATGGTTTAGAAGGGAGCACCGGCCTTCTCCATGCCGGCAATGTAGGGGAGAGATAGCTCGCAAGCGCCTCTTCAACCCTGGACATGTCTGCATAACTATAATTTTCAAGCCCTATAATGGCTGAATAATCAGAGGAGGCCGGGGAAAAAAAGTCATGCCGAAGAAGGATTCTTCCAGGACCTCGATAACTCAGCATGGAGGTCCTGGAAAAACGGAAGCTGTCTGAGTGGGAGGGGCACAAGGCAGGAAGCGGTCAGACAGCACTAACTTCCTCTTCAGGCCAATTTAAATTTAATTTGCTGACAGCTCGCTTTAAAACATCAGTTAGCTCCTCGAATGCCATTGACTGCAGTGGCAGATCGATGGAGGAATTTCCCTCCTCGCTCTCGTTGAGCTTCTCAGAGCCCTACGCAGACAAAGAAATATCCACATCTGGGTCCGGAAAAATCACAGCGTGAGCTCCCAAAACTGAAGCGGGAATATTAGAGTCAGGGGAGAGGACAGGAGAATGGGAAGGACCCATCTCTTGTTCCGCTTCCGCCAACTCAACCTGCGAACCCAATGATCTAAGCCGCCGGGCCGCCATACCGGACGTGGGACCCGAGCCACGAGGCGCAGAAGCCTGGCCGGAAAATACAGCCAAGCAGGATCGGGGCTTATGGAGAGGAAACCTCCTGCAATGCATGCAGCCAGCTCCCTCGAGAGCCGACCGGGCATGCTCTTCTCCCAAACAAACAACACAAAGAGCATGTGTGTCATCCTCCGTGATAAAACGGGGGCACGGATGCACACACATTTAACACCATAAATCTCTTGTCTTGTTTCTGTCTAGACAGACAGGACAAACAATCGACACACATACATGGAGCGCTTCCTGAAGACCAAAAATGCTAGAGTGGACTTGCTGGCCAAATAACAGGCAAAAAGGTCATGAACCAAAAAGCGCAGTCCGTGTGGCAAACAAATCTGACAAACACAATCTAAAGAACACGAGAACAAAAACCATGAGAACAAAACACAATGGCAAACACAATGGAAAACAAAGAATGGTTGAGAAATGATTAGAAATAATCGTTTAAAGTATTGATAAATAATAAGATTCACTATAATTAATTAACATGAACATGGTTTTTGATGTTTTGTCCTAGATGGCGCTAACGTACGACTCATTGGTGGCACCGACTCCTGCTCTGGTAGAGTGGAGATCCTGCATGATGGTCAGTGGGGAACAGTGTGTGATAATGACTGGGACCTGAATGATGCAGAGGTGGTGTGTAGACAGCTTGGATGTGGTAAAGCAGTCACCGCTCATCAAAATGCCCACTTTGGTCAGGGAAGTGGCCCAATATTGCTGAATAATATTCAGTGTTCTGGAAGTGAATGCAACATCACACAGTGCTCTCATAGAGGATTTGGATCACACAACTGCAGCCATGGTGAAGATGCTGGTGTTACTTGCTCAGGTACAGAAAAGCAGAGAATCAGCTCCAATCCACACTACAATATACTAAAGCTAAAATAGAGCCCTGACTCTTTCTTACACTTGCCAGCCACTGTAGATAATATATAAGAAATAAAACACCAGGGGGGTTTATTTTTAATAATTTTTGAGAAATCATTAACAACTAACAGAAATGGAATAATGAGAGATTCATTATCATAAATTAATATAACATGAATTTTGATGTTTGTCTTGTAAGGTAACATACGACTTATTGGTGGCACCGACTCCTGCTCTGGTAGAGTGGAGATCCTGCATGATGGTCAGTGGGGAACAGTGTGTGATAATGACTGGAACCTGAATGATGCAGACGTGGTGTGTAGACAGCTTGGATGTGGTAAAGCTGTCACCGCTCATCAAAGTGCCCACTTTGGTCAGGGAAGTGGCCCAATATTGCTGAATAATATTCAGTGTTCTGGAAGTGAAAGCAACATCACACAGTGCTCTCATAGTGGATTTGGATCACACAACTGCAGCCATGGAGACGATGCTGGTGTTACTTGCTCAGGTACATGTTGTAAGATTATTTTCACTCTCAAATTATGTTAATATGTAATTTTATGTTATAAATAATTGTTATTTTTTATTAATTAAATTAAACAACACATAGTACATTTTATATATTACAGTTACATTTAATATGGCAGAATATGCATGAACTTTATTCATGTTTTTTATGTCAGACGAATACAAACTGGGATGCATGTCCCCTCTAATAGGACAGGACAATTTTGGAGAAAAATGCTGAATATTTTGTCTAAAAAACAGATCTGCAGTGAAACGAAACTTCTCACTGTCACGAGGCCTGAACACCAGAGGGAGCCGTCGCCCGAATATTAACTTTTTCTGCTCACTTCCGGTTCTATGACCTATATAAACCGCACGCTACCTTAGTTTCATTGCGAAGCATTGTTTCCTTTGTGTTACCTGCCAAGCCTTGATTTATCGATAGTCTCGTTTCCTCGTGTATGACCTTGCTCGTTTTCCTTCTGACTTCGTTTTTTGGACTAGCGTTTTGGTTTTGACTTTCTCTTCATTGCTTTCTGGTTTTCGACTCTATCTTTTCCGTGACCTCGACCAAGATCTTAGCCTTTGGCCCTTTACCTCATCCGCGTATGGATTCTAATACTCCTACGTCTGACGGGACATTACACTCACACAATACAAATAATTAGCATGTAGTTTAAGATTAATAACCCAATTCAAATGATGAAAATTTTCTATTTTAATATTTTTTATGTAAAAGACATTTTTTGAGATATTATTAACTACTAACAGAAATAGAATCCTAAGAAATTCATTATCATAAATTAATATGATGTGCATTTTGCTGTTTCTCTTGTAAGGTAACATGCGACTCATTGGTGGCAACAACAACTGCTCTGGTAGAGTGGAGATCCTGCATGATGGTCAGTGGGGAACAGTGTGTGATGATATCTGGGACCTGAATGATGCAGAGGTGGTGTGTAGACAGCTTGGATGTGGTAAAGCGGTCACCGCTCATCAAAATGCCCACTTTGGTCAGGGAAGTGGTCCAATATGGCTGGATAATGTTCAGTGTTCTGGAAGTGAAAGCAACATCACACAGTGCTCTCATAGAGGATTTGGATCACACAACTGCAACCATGGTGAAGATGCTGGTGTTACTTGCTCAGGTACAGAAAAGCAGAGAATCAGCTCCAATCCACACTACAATATACTAAAGCTAAAATAGAGCCCTGACTCTTTCTTACACTTGCCAGCCACTGTAGATAATATATAAGAAATAAAACACCAGGGGGTTTATTGTTAATAGTTTTTGAGAAATCATTAACAACTAACAGAAATGGAATAATGAGAGATTCATTATCATAAATTAATATAACATGAATTTTTCTGTTTGTCTTGTAAGGTAACATACAACTCATTGGTGGCACCGACTCCTGCTCTGGTACAGTGGAGATCCTGCACAGTGGTCAGTGGGGAACAGTGTGTGATGATGACTGGAACCTGAATGATGCAGATGTGGTGTGTAGACAGCTTGGATGTGGTAAAGCTGTCACTGCTCATCAAAATGCCCACTTTGGTCAGGGAAGTGGCCCAATATGGCTGAATAATGTTCAGTGTTCTGGAAGTGAACGCTCCATCACACAGTGCTCTCATAGAGGATTTGGATCACACAACTGCAACCATGGTGAAGATGCTGGTGTTACTTGCTCAGGTACAGAAAAGCAGAGAATCAGAATGTACTAACATAGAGCCCTGACTCTCTTATACTCGCCAGCCACTGTAGATAATATATAAGAAAAAAAACACCAGGCTTTCTGATGTGCTAAGATTATTTTCACAGTCAATTTGGAAAAATGTCATTTTTTATTAATTAAATTAAACAACACATAATTAATTTTATATTTTTATAGTTACATTTAATTTGGCAGAATATGCATGAAGTTTATTTATGTTATTTACATCAGCTGAATACAAAATGGGGGCCGTGTCCCCTCTAATAGGACAGGAAGGTTTTGAAGAAAAATGCCGAAAATTTTGGTTAAAAAAAAAACAGGCCTACAATGAAATGAAACTTCTTACACCATATAAATAATATTGATGGTATTTATAACTGGAGTTGGTGGGTTAAAAAAAAACTAACAAATTGGATTTAAAATGTTTAACATGCAGTTTAAGATTAATTACCCAATTCAGGTGATGCAAATTTTCTATTTTATTATTATTCATTTAAAAGACATTTTATGAGAAATTATTAACAACTAACAGAAGTAGAATCATCAGAGAAGTGGCCCAAAATGGCTGAATAATGTTCAGTGTTCTGGAAGTGAAAGCAGCATCACACAGTGCTCTCATAGTGGATTTAGATCACATGACTGCAGCCATGGTGAAGATGCTGGTGTTACTTGCTCAGGTACAGAAAAGCAAAGAATCAGCTCCAGTCCACACTACAATATACTAAAGCTAAAATAGAGTCCTGACTCTTTCTTATACTCACCAGTCACTGTAGATAATATATATGAAATTAACAACCTAATGGTCTAAAATTAAATCATTATTTTCACTGTCAAACTGGAAAAATGTAATTTTTTTTACTAATTAAAAAACAGCACATTTTACATTTTATCTATTTATAGTCACATTTAATATGTCAGAATTTGCATGAAGTTTATTCCTGTTATTTATGTCAGTTACAAATACAAACTGGGGGCCGTGTCCCCTCTAATAAGACAGGAAGGTTTTGGAGAAAAATGCAGAAAAATTTGTATAAAAAAAAAAAAAAAAGACAGGCATACAGTGAAATGAAACTTCTAACATGATACAAATAATATTGATGGTTGAAAAATCAAAGATGGCTGTTCCATAAACCCACGAATATCCAATGAAATTGTCTATATGTATATAAAATATTCGGTTATGCTGCTTATAATATTGTTTATAATGTGGCTTCAGAAGAGGCAGAAGCAGAATCCATTTGCATTGTTTTTATTAAATAGAAAACCAAAACAGTCCAAAACAGTGAGCAAGAATCAGAGTGCAAAAAGCCAGAAAGCACAGTCCATGTGGCAAACAATCTGACAAACACAATTACACAATTTAAAGGGGGAAGTGCGGGTGGTGCCATTTCAGTGTTGCATAGACTAGTCATTTGCACTAATTCATATTCTAGTCAGCATTGTGGGGATGTCCACTAGTCAGGCTGTAGGGAAAACAGCAGAGTTGTACTGATGTTTGTTACTTTTTTATTTCCAATTAGATTTATTTGCATTTCATCTGCATTTTAAGCAATTTAATTTAACTTATTTGTGTATTTTTACTTTTTTCTTTTTATCTCTCTCCCTTTACATACCTTATCTTTCTTCTCTCCCTGTATTTGGAGTGACAATAACAGTCCTTAGAAATTAACTTTTTATAATACATTGCTAACAAAGTTTTTATCAGCCTTTAAAGAAAGGAGTGGGGGGTTTCTTTAAAAGAGTAATGAATTGGATTGAAAAGTTATTAATATTCAGCTAAATACTGAATATTTGAACTAGTACAAATAATGTTCACTATTCATTATGTAAAATGTATTTAATGTTCTTTGACTAATTATTAAAAATAATTAAAAAAAATATTCACTATGATTAATTAACATGAACATAAATTCTGATGTTTTGTCCTAGATGGCGCT
Organism: Hemibagrus wyckioides; assembly: GCF_019097595.1. Lineage (NCBI taxonomy): Eukaryota > Metazoa > Chordata > Actinopteri > Siluriformes > Bagridae > Hemibagrus > Hemibagrus wyckioides. Next base: position 2,385,852 of record NC_080711.1, on the reverse strand, counting down.
AACATACGATTCATTGGTGGCACCGACTCCTGCTCTGGTAGAGTGGAGATCCTGCACAGTGGTCAGTGGGGAACAGTGTGTGATGATGACTGGGACCTGAATGATGCAGAGGTGGTGTGTAGACAGATTGGATGTGGTAAAGCGGTCACCGCTCATCAAAATGCTCACTTTGGTCAGGGAAGTGGCCCAATATGGCTGGATGATGTTCCGTGTTCTGGAAGTGAACGCAGCATCACACAGTGCTCTCATAGAGGATTTGGATCACACAACTGCAACCATGGTGAAGATGCTGGTGTTACTTGCTCAGGTACAGAAAAGCAGAGAATCAGCTCCAATCCACACTACAATATACTAAAGCTAAAATAGAGCCCTGACTCTTTCTTACACTTGCCAGCCACTGTAGATAATATATAAGAAATAAAACACCAGGGGGTTTATTGTTAATAATTTTTGAGAAATCATTAACAACTAACAGAAATGGAATAATGAGAGATTCATTATCATAAATTAATATAACATGAATTTTGATGTTTGTCTTGTAAGGTAACATACAACTCATTAATGGCACCGACTCCTGCTCTGGTAGAGTGGAGATCCTGCATGATGGTCAGTGGGGAACAGTGTGTGATAATGACTGGGACCTGAATGATGCAGAGGTGGTGTGTAGACAGCTTGGATGTGGTAAAGCTGTCACCGCTCATCAAAGTGCCCACTTTGGTCAGGGAAGTGGCCCAATATTGCTGAATAATATTCAGTGTTCTGGAAGTGAAAGCAGCATCACACAGTGCTCTCATAGTGGATTTGGATCACACGGCTGCAGCCATGGTGAAGATGCTGGTGTTACTTGCTCAGGTACATGTTGTAAGATTTATTTTCACTCTCAAATTATGTTAATATGTAATTTTATGTTATAAATACATATGTTATGTTTTATTAATTAAATTAAACAACACATAGTACATTTTATATATTACAGTTACATTTAATATGGCAGAATATGCATGAACTTTATTCATGTTTTTTATGTCAGACGAATACAAACTGGGATGCATGTCCCCTCTAATTGGACAGGACAATTTTGGAGAAAAATGCTGAATATTTTGTCTAAAAAACTTCTCACACAATACAAATAATTAGCATGTAGTTTAAGATTAATAACCCAATTCAAATGATGAAAATTTTCTATTTTAATATTTTTTATGTTAAAGACATTTTCTGAGATATTATTAACTACTAACAGAAATAGAATCCTAAGAAATTCATTATCATAAATTAATATGATGTGCATTTTGCTGTTTCTCTTGTAAGGTAACATGCGACTCATTGGTGGCAACAACAACTGCTCTGGTAGAGTGGAGATCCTGCACAGTGGTCAGTGGGGAACAGTGTGTGATAATGACTGGGACCTGAATGATGCAGAGGTGGTGTGTAGACAGCTTGGATGTGGTAAAGCTGTCACCGCTCATCAAAATGCCCACTTTGGTCAGGGAAGTGGCCCAATAATGCTGAATAATGTTCAGTGTTCTGGAAGTGAAAGCAACATCACACAGTGCTCTCATAGAGAATTTGGATCACACGACTGCAGCCATGGTGAAGATGCTGGTGTTACTTGCTCAGGTACAGAAAAGCAGAGAATCAGCTCCAGTCCACACCACAATATACTAAAGCTAAAATAGAGCTCTGACTCTTTCTTGTACCTGCCAGCCACACAGCAGGGCGTCTGCTTTTTATAGGATTATTTTTACTGTCACTTTGCAAATATTTAAGATTTGTATTAATTAAAAACAACACATTGGGTTAAAAATAACAACTCTAGTAAGAAATTAGATTTAAAATGTTTTAGCATGCAGTTTAAGATTAATTACCCAATACTAATGAAGGAAATTTTCTATTTTAATATTCTTTATGTAAAACACATTTTTTATTTCAATGTGTATCCCACCGAAGTTTTGAACGTGTGCAACTACTAATTCGAAAAGTTCAAGAACTACACCAGGCTATATAGGTAAACCGTTTCCCTGAGAAGTGAACGAGTCGCTGCGTCATGACTGACGCTATGGGAACACTTTGTCGAGGAAGTTGTGTCTGAAGCTCTGTGTGCACACACGCCAATTTATTGGCTCGGATAGGACACAAGATGGAGGAATACATGTCAGCAAGTCCATAAGGGCATCTACGTCACATCACTCCAGCTTCTATTTGTTTGAAGGAAGTGCGAGTGGACACCCGGGGTGTGGCCAGCGACACAGTGTCTCGTTCCCTTCTCAAGAAACATACAGTTTTGCTCAAAATTATTCATACCCTTGGTATTTTCATAGTGTTTTTAAGTTGTCTTCTGTGATGAAGAATGAGTTTTATAATACTTTCATATATTTAATATGTGACAAACAACTGAAGAAATAACATGTGATATTTCAAGAAACCTGACATTTCATTGTTTTTTATGGACAAATATTCAAAAATCACCATGTTCAAAATGATTCCTACCTTTTATATTACAATGTTTCAATAATCAATAGAAAAGCTTCTTTTCTTAATGACAGGCTGTAAACGCTTCTTGTAGGTCTCCACAAAATTTCTACAGATCTGCTGCGGCAGGTTTCCTCACTCTTCCTTCGCTAAAGCCTCCAGTTGGTGGTTGATTTGGAAGGCTTCCTAGCCCTGAGCCAGATCTTTAACACTCTCCACAAATTCTCAGTTGGGTTCAGGTCAGGGCTGATTCGCTGAAAGGTGGATCTTGATACCATCTCCCCTGCTTGGTTGAGAGTGTCTAATAGAGCTTTGGTGGTGATATGGGGGTTGGTTGCATCTTGGCAGATCTTTCTATCGACTCTAGAGGATACTTTGCGCTTCCTGCCACGCCTATCCAGGTTTTTGACAGCATTGAACATCTTGAATTTCTTGATGATACTCTGTACGGTTGATACAGGGAATTCCAGATCTTTCAAAATTGCCTTGTTGCCTTTGCCTCCACTATGGGCATTGACCAGACATGTACGAAGATCATGACTGAGTTCTTTCTTCTTTGCCATGGTGACAGTGACTGAGAATAATGAAAGCTTTGCCCCATTAATTATACTTTACAGAGCAGGTGCTACCATTTAACATTATTAGGCCTAAATTGATTACACCTAAATTGATTAAATTGATTATAGTCACTGGAGTGTGAAACCACGTGCACTTTCACAAAATAAAGATTTTTTTCTGAGATTGGGAATAGGGTATGATTAATTTTGAACAGGCTCAAAAGAGAATCTCTGGCCATATCTATTGGTATACAAATGAAGTTTAGCTAACACATATGTGGGGTTGTGCATAACTAATGTATATTGAATACAATGGAAGTTTCGCTAAAATAGTTTTTATAAATGAAAAAAAAAAACTATTGATTTGTCCAAGCGGTATGAATAATTTTAAGCAGAACTGTACATAACCTTGTGTAGTTCCCTTTCTTGGGAATTCAATGCTGCGTCATGACTGATGCTATGGGAATATCAATACCCACGCTGCAACACACCGGTCAGTGTCTGTCCCCGGGGCCGTGAGAGAGCACGAGCAAACAAGGAATAGGATATCAATCAGCTCTGAAGGACCTGGGACCCTGGAGTGGGGTCCTGGTCCAGGTTACAGAACCTGATAAAGGTGTGCAGAGAGCACCAGCCTGCCACAGCACACATTTCCTGGAGGGGAACACACCTAGCCAAAGCACTGGACGAGGCGATATCCCTAGTAAAGTGAGCTCTGACGCCTAGAGGCTAAGCAATACCGTGCAAAGGCTCAAAGGGGGCCTCCAGCAGCCCCTCCAGGACCACAGAGAGGTCCCAGGAGGGGAGGCACGGTCTGCAGGAAGGCCTCAGCCACCTGGCATCGTGCAGAAAATGCAGTGTGGACTTAAACTGAACTTATCTTTGTCCTTAATCCCTTTTAAATTAAGCCACAGGCGCCTCTCCGAGGCAATTAACACAACCATAGAACAGCCTATGGCCATTGCTTTGTGGCATGGAGCGTGAGGTCTATGGCTCAATGCAGCTCAGAGACTGCCTCAGGGCAAAGTCCCTCGCTACAGTCAAGCTCTCTCAGCAGGTCAGCCTGGTAGGCCTGCAAAACCACCATGTTGTGCAGGGATGCACCAGCTTGGCCTGCTGCCATGTAGGCCTTCCCCACAAGGGCTGAGGTGGCTCTACATGGTTTAGAAGGGAGCACCGGCCTCCTCCATGCCGGCAATGTAGGGGAGAGATAGCTCGCAAGCGCCTCTTCAACCCTGGACATGTCTGCATAACTATAATTTTCAAGCCCTATAATGGCTGAATAATCAGAGGAGGCCGGGGAAAAAAAGTCATGCCGAAGAAGGATTCTTCCAGGACCTCGATAACTCAGCATGGAGGTCCTGGAAAAACGGAAGCTGTCTGAGTGGGAGGGGCACAAGGCAGGAAGCGGTCAGACAGCACTAACTTCCTCTTCAGGCCAATTTAAATTTAATTTGCTGACAGCTCGCGTTAAAACATCAGTTAGCTCCTCGAATGCCATTGACTGCAGTGGCAGATCGATGGAGGAATTTCCCTCCTCGCTCTCGTTGAGCTTCTCAGAGCCCTATGCAGACAAAGAAATATCCACATCTGGGTCCGGAAAAATCACAGCGTGAGCTCCCAAAACTGAAGCGGGAATATTGGAGTCAGGGGAGAGGACAGGAGAATGGGAAGGACCCATCTCTTGTTCCGCTTCCGCCAACTCAACCTGCGAACCCAATGATCTAAGCCGCCGGGCCGCCATACCGGACGTGGGACCCGAGCCACGAGGCGCAGAAGCCTGGCCGGAAAATACAGCCAAGCAGGATCGGGGCTTATGGAGAGGAAACCTCCTGCAATGCATGCAGCCAGCTCCCTCGAGAGCCGACCGGGCATGCTCTTCTCCCAAACAAACAACACAAAGAGCATGTGTGTCATCCTCCGTGATAAAACGGGGGCACGGATGCACACACATTTAACACCATAAATCTCTTGTCTTGTTTCTGTCTAGACAGACAGGACAAACAATCGACACACATACATGGAGCGCTTCCTGAAGACCAAAAATGCTAGAGTGGACTTGCTGGCCAAATAACAGGCAAAAAGGTCATGAACCAAAAAGCGCAGTCCGTGTGGCAAACAAATCTGACAAACACAATCTAAAGAACACGAGAACAAAAACCATGAGAACAAAACACAATGGCAAACACAATGGAAAACAAAGAATGGTTGAGAAATGATTAGAAATAATCATTTAAAGTATTGATAAATAATAAGATTCACTATAATTAATTAACATGAACATGGTTTTTGATGTTTTGTCCTAGATGGCGCTAACATACGACTCATTGGTGGCACCGACTCCTGCTCTGGTAGAGTGGAGATCCTGCATGATGGTCAGTGGGGAACAGTGTGTGATAATGACTGGGACCTGAATGATGCAGAGGTGGTGTGTAGACAGCTTGGATGTGGTAAAGCAGTCACCGCTCATCAAAATGCCCACTTTGGTCAGGGAAGTGGCCCAATATTGCTGAATAATATTCAGTGTTCTGGAAGTGAAAGCAACATCACACAGTGCTCTCATAGAGGATTTGGATCACACAACTGCAACCATGGTGAAGATGCTGGTGTTACTTGCTCAGGTACAGAAAAGCAGAGAATCAGCTCCAATCCACACTACAATATACTAAAGCTAAAATAGAGCCCTGACTCTTTCTTACACTTGCCAGCCACTGTAGATAATATATAAGAAATAAAACACCAGGGGATTTATTGTTAATAATTTTTGAGAAATCATTAACAACTAACAGAAATGGAATAATGAGAGATTCATTATCATAAATTAATATAACATGAATTTTGATGTTTGTCTTGTAAGGTAACATACGACTTATTGGTGGCACCGACTCCTGCTCTGGTAGAGTGGAGATCCTGCATGATGGTCAGTGGGGAACAGTGTGTGATAATGACTGGGACCTGAATGATGCAGAGGTGGTGTGTAGACAGCTTGGATGTGGTAAAGCAGTCACCGCTCATCAAAATGCCCACTTTGGTCAGGGAAGTGGCCCAATATTGCTGAATAATATTCAGTGTTCTGGAAGTGAAAGCAACATCACACAGTGCTCTCATAGAGGATTTGGATCACACAACTGCAACCATGGTGAAGATGCTGGTGTTACTTGCTCAGGTACAGAAAAGCAGAGAATCAGCTCCAATCCACACTACAATATACTAAAGCTAAAATAGAGCCCTGACTCTTTCTTACACTTGCCAGCCACTGTAGATAATATATAAGAAATAAAACACCAGGGGATTTATTGTTAATAATTTTTGAGAAATCATTAACAACTAACAGAAATGGAATAATGAGAGATTCATTATCATAAATTAATATAACATGAATTTTGATGTTTGTCTTGTAAGGTAACATACGACTTATTGGTGGCACCGACTCCTGCTCTGGTAGAGTGGAGATCCTGCATGATGGTCAGTGGGGAACAGTGTGTGATAATGACTGGGACCTGAATGATGCAGAGGTGGTGTGTAGACAGCTTGGATGTGGTAAAGCAGTCACCGCTCATCAAAATGCCCACTTTGGTCAGGGAAGTGGCCCAATATTGCTGAATAATATTCAGTGTTCTGGAAGTGAAAGCAACATCACACAGTGCTCTCATAGAGGATTTGGATCACACAACTGCAACCATGGTGAAGATGCTGGTGTTACTTGCTCAGGTACAGAAAAGCAGAGAATCAGCTCCAATCCACACTACAATATACTAAAGCTAAAATAGAGCCCTGACTCTTTCTTACACTTGCCAGCCACTGTAGATAATATATAAGAAATAAAACACCAGGGAGTTTATTGTTAATAATTTTTGAGAAATCATTAACAACTAACAGAAATTGAATAATGAGAGATTCATTATCATAAATTAATATGACATGAATTTTGATGTTTGTCTTGTAAGGTAACATACGACTTATTGGTGGCACCGACTCCTGCTCTGGTAGAGTGGAGATCCTGCATGATGGTCAGTGGGGAACAGTGTGTGATAATGACTGGAACCTGAATGTTGCAGAGGTGGTGTGTAGACAGCTTGGATGTGGTAAAGCTGTCACCGCTCATCAAAGTGCCCACTTTGGTCAGGGAAGTGGCCCAATATTGCTGAATAATATTCAGTGTTCTGGAAGTGAAAGCAACATCACACAGTGCTCTCATAGTGGATTTGGATCACACAACTGCAGCCATGGTGACGATGCTGGTGTTACTTGCTCAGGTACATGTTGTAAGATTATTTTCACTCTCAAATTATGTTAATATGTAATTTTATGTTATAAATAATTGTTATTTTTTATTAATTAAATTAAACAACACATAGTACATTTTATATATTACAGTTACATTTAATATGGCAGAATATGCATGAACTTTATTCATGTTTTTTATGTCAGACGAATACAAACTGGGATGCATGTCCCCTCTAATAGGACAGGACAATTTTGGAGAAAAATGCTGAATATTTTGTCTAAAAAACAGATCTGCAGTGAAACGAAACTTCTCACTGTCACGAGGCCTGAACACCAGAGGGAGCCGTCGCCCGAATATTAACTTTTTCTGCTCACTTCCGGTTCTATGACCTATATAAACCGCACGCTACCTTAGTTTCATTGCGAAGCATTGTTTCCTTTGTGTTACCTGCCAAGCCTTGATTTATCGATAGTCTCGTTTCCTCGTGTATGACCTTGCTCGTTTTTCTTCTGACTTCGTTTTTTGAACTAGCGTTTTGGTTTTGACTTTCTCTTCATTGCTTTCTGGTTTTCGACTCTATCTTTTCCGTGACCTCGACCAAGATCTTAGCCTTTGGCCCTTTACCTCATCCGCGTATGGATTCTAATACTCCTACGTCTGACGGGACGTTACAGAATGCTTCGCCAGAGATGAGTCCAGCAGATATGCAAGCGGCACTGTGGCGGCAGCGCGTCCTTATTCAAGCTTACCAGGGGGAGGTCGACGCGCTGAAGGCAGCTAACCAACAGCTCCAGCAGCAGCCACTGGATCAGGCAGCAGCCGCCGCGCCAGCGCATGACGCCCGCCGCGAACTTCCTCATTTTGCCCTTCCTGAGAAGTTTGACGGATCCACCGATCGTTGCCAAGGTTTTCTTCGTCAGTGTGATAACTATTTCGCTCACCAACCTGAGGCTTACCGTGACGAAAGAACCAGGTGCGCGTTCATATTATCCTTACTAACCGGTAGAGCGCTAGATTGGGCAGCAGCAGTTTGGGATTCTGACCCCCAAGTTAAATCATCCGCGGATTATTTCGCTAATTTAATTAAGGAAGTGTTCGAATACCCGGCGGGCGGCAAGGATGTTTCCGTTCAGCTGCTGGAATTACGCCAGGGGAGGGACGCCGCCACGGATTATGCTATAAAATTCCGCACGTTGGCAGCGCAGTCGGGATGGAATGCTACTGCACTCATGGCGGTCTTCCGCGAGGGGCTCAACCCGGAGTTACAAGCAGAGATGGCATGCCGTGAAACGAACGTCACGTTGTCCCAATATATTTCCACTGCCATCCGTCTGGATAACCTGCGTTGCCAGCACCGCCCTACAGCCGCCACCTCACGCCCCCTGCCGCGTTATAAAATGGAGGAGCGACCGCACACAGAGGATTATTCTGAACCCATGCAGCTGGGAAGGGCACGAGTCACAGCAGAGGAACGTGAACGGCGTACTAAACTCAACCTCTGCTTCTACTGTGGAAAACCCAGTCATAGAGTGCTCCGATGTCCTGAAAAATCATCTACGCCACAGGTAGAAAACATAGTTCACTTATCCAAAGTTTCTCTTCTGGCATATCTTCTCCTTGCTCATTCTCAGTTTTTCGTCACAGCACTAATTGACTCGGGTTCAGCGGTCAACCTCATGGACGAGATGCTGGTGCGCAATCTACACATCCCCACAGTCCCATGCATTCCCCCGCTCAGAGTGACTGCCATCGATGATCAGCCCATCGGAGGGGGCCTCATTTCTCGGCAAACCCAACCTATCGACCTCCAACTTGGATTATTCCATCATGAACGTTTATCGTTCTTTGTCATCTCCTCCCCGTCCAACCCCATAGTGCTGGGCCTTCCATGGCTACAGCTTCACGACCCAGACATCTCCTGGAAGGATGGTGACCTCCGACAGTGGGCCCCTTTCTGCATAAAGAACTGTTTTTTGAACCACACTCCACGTCCATGCCTCGCTACTTCCATTGAAAGCCCAGCTTCGTCCAGTCCCACTTTGCTCCCTCCTGAATACTACGAACTATGTGAAGTGTTTAGTAAGGAAAAAGCAACCAGGCTCCCACCACACAGACCATGGGACTGCACCATTGAACTCCTCCCCAATGCCATCCCTCCTAAGAACCGAGTTTACCCTCTCTCCATCCCAGAAAAGAAAGCTATGGAGGACTACATCGAAGAAGCCCTTGCAGCGGGTTATATACGGCCCTCTACATCTCTGGCGGCGGCGGGTTTCTTCTTTGTGGAAAAGAAGGATGGAGGGCTCCGCCCATGCATTGACTATCGCGGTTTGAACGCTATCACCGTGCCCTACCCTTATCCTCTCCCCTTAGTTCCAACCGCCCTTGAACAGCTACAAGGGGCCAAGGTGTTCACCAAACTCGACCTACGCAGTGCCTACAAACTGATCAGGATAAGAGAAGGAGACGAATGGAAGACTGCTTTCCACACCACTAATGGACACTACGAGTACCTAGTCATGCCTTACGGGCTCACTAACGCCCCGGCGGTGTTTCAATCCATGATAAATGAGATATTCAGGGACATTCTCCACAGCCACGTAATAGCCTACATTGACGACATTTTGATCTACTCATCAGACTTGAAACAACATGTTTCCCACGTTCGAGCAGTCCTCCACCGCCTGGCAACCCATAACCTCTTCGTGAAGTTGGAAAAGTGTGAGTTCCACCGTTCCTCCATCACGTTTCTCGGTTACGTGATTTCTCAAACGGGGGTGGAGATGGACCAGTCAAATGTGTCCGCGATCATGTCCTGGCCTGAGCCCACCAATGTTAAAGGCCTCCAACGATTCCTGGGGTTTGCTAACTTTTATCGCCGTTTCATCCGGAACTATAGCACCATAGCCAGTCCCCTGACCTCGTTATTAAAGGGGAAACCACAGAAACTAAAATGGACTGATCAAGCCCGAACAGCCTTCGATAAGCTTAAGCACAGCTTCTCCTCCGCCCCTATACTCCGACACCCACGACCTGACTTACCTTTTACAGTAGAAGTGGACGCCTCGAACAGCGGGGTGGCAGCAGTACTTTCTCAACGCCAGCCGGAGTCCGGCAAACTACATCCCTGTGCCTTCTACTCTCGGAAACTAACACCGGCGGAATTGAATTACGACGTGGGCAATAAGGAACTTCTAGCTATGAAGGTTGCCCTCGAGGAATGGAGACATTGGTTGGAGGGGGCAGCTCACCCGTTCCTCATACTCACAGATCACCGTAACCTGGCGTACCTCCGAGAAGCTAAGCGCCTCAATCCACGCCAAGCCAGGTGGGCCTTATTTTTCTCACGGTTCAAGTTCACGGTCACCTATCGTCCCGGCACAAAGAACGGGAAAGCAGACGCCCTCTCTAGAATCCATGAGGTCAGCGAATCACCCTCACACCCGAGTAATATACTCCCACCATCCGTTTTAGTAGGCCCCATTCGTTGGGATTTCATAGGAGAAATTGAAAGGGCTTACACCTCCGAGGCTCCTCCTCCAAATTGTCCACCCTCCAAACATTATGTTCCCACCACGTACCGTCTAAGACTGATCAGGTGCACGCACGAATGCCCCAGCTCCGGCCACCCTGGCATCCATCGTACGGCCCAATTGCCGCGTCACACCTTTTGGTGGCCTTCTCTTCTCCAGGATGTAGAAAGGTTTGTACGCTCATGCTCCATTCCCGAACCGATCGCCATCTGCCTGAGGGCCTGTTGGAGCCCCTACCCGTCCCACGCCGTCCCTGGTCTCACATTTCTATTGACTTTCTCACTGACCTCCCCGACTCGCAGGGCTTCACAACCATCATGGTTATCATTGACCGGTTTTCCAAGGCATGCAAATTAGTTCCCATAAAGGGATTACCTACTTCCATGGAGACCGCCGTAGCCATTTTCCACAACGTCTTCCGGAATTTTGGGCTCCCCGAGGACATTGTATCGGATCGGGGGCCACAGTTTACCTCCAGGGTCTGGCAGGAGTTCTGCAAGCAACTGAGAATCAAAGTCACACTGAGCTCAGGATACCACCCCCAATCTAACGGGCAAGCCGAACGTCTGAACCAAGAACTAGGAAGGTTTTTGAGGGCTTACTGCAGTAAGGAACAGCATCGATGGAGTGAATTCCTCCCATGGGCCGAATACGCTCAGAACTCCCTCACCCATTCCTCTACGGGGCTGACACCCTTCCAATGTGTTTTTGGCTATCAACCCCCCCTGTTCCCGTGGTCCGGGGAGCCCTCAGACGTCCCCGCGGTGGACGAATGGTCCAGGCGAAGCCAGGAGATCTGGGAACGAGCCCATGTTCGCCTTCAACGGGCTTCATCCACCTGGTTAATCCCGTCTCGTTTCACCTAGAGCTGCCTGCCTCCTACCGCCTCGCACGCACCTTTCATGTATCGCTGCTCAAGCCCTATCACGAGCCACAGACCGCGGACCCCTCTGCCCATGAGCCACCCCCTCCCCTGGACATTGACGGTTCCCTCGCCTATCGGGTTCACACCATCCTTAACTCGCGTCATCAGGGCCGCCGCCTCCAATACTTGGTGGACTGGGAGGGATATGGCCCGGAGGAGCGATGCTGGGTCAATGCAAACGATATCCTGGACCCCGCTCTCATAGATGAATTCCACCTGAACTTTCCCCACAGACCCGCCCCTCGCCCGTGGGGACGCCCTCGACGCCGAACACCTGGAGGTGTTCTTAGACGGGGGGGTTCTGTCACGAGGCCTGAACACCAGAGGGAGCCGTCGCCCAAATATTAACTGTTTCTGCTCACTTCCGGTTCTATGACCTATATAAACCGCACGCTACCTTAGTTTCATTGCGAAGCATTGTTTCCTTTGTGTTACCTGCCAAGCCTTGATTTATCGATAGTCTCGTTTCCTCGTGTATGACCTTGCTCGTTTTTCTTCTGACTTCGTTTTTTGGACTAGCGTTTTGGTTTTGACTTTCTCTTCATTGCTTTCTGGTTTTCGACTCTATCTTTTCCGTGACCTCGACCAAGATCTTAGCCTTTGGCCCTTTACCTCATCCGCGTATGGATGCTAATACTCCTACGTCTGACGGGACGTTACACTCACACAATACAAATAATTAGCATGTAGTTTAAGATTAATTACCCAATTCAAATGATGAAAATTTTCTATTTTAATATTTTTTATGTAAAAGACATTTTGAGATATTATTAACTACTAACAGAAATAGAATCCTAAGAAATTCATTATCATAAATTAATATGATGTGCATTTTGCTGTTTCTCTTGTAAGGTAACATGCGACTCATTGGTGGCAACAACAACTGCTCTGGTAGAGTGGAGATCCTGCATGATGGTCAGTGGGGAACAGTGTGTGATAATGACTGGGACCTGAATGATGCAGAGGTGGTGTGTAGACAGCTTGGATGTGGTAAAGCGGTCACCGCTCATCAAAATGCCCACTTTGGTCAGGGAAGTGGCCCAATATGGCTGGATAATGTTCAGTGTTCTGGAAGTGAAAGCAACATCACACAGTGCTCTCATAGAGATTTTGGATCACACGAGTGCAGCCATGGTGAAGATGCTGGTGTTACTTGCTCAGGTACAGAAAAGCAGAGAATCAGCTCCAGTCCACACTACAATATACTAAAGCTAAAATAGAGCTCTGACTCTTTCTTGTACCTGCCAGCCACACAGCAGGGCGTCTGCTTTTTATAGGATTATTTTTACTGTCACTTTGCAAATATTTAAGATTTGTATTAATTAAAAACAACACATTGGGTTAAAAATAACAACTCTAGTAAGAAATTAGATTTAAAATGTTTTAGCATGCAGTTTAAGATTAATTACCCAATTCAAATGATGAAAATTTTCTATTTTAATATTTTTTATGTTAAACACATTTTTTATTTCAATGTGTATCCCACCGAAGTTTTGAACGTGTGCAACTACTAATTCGAAAAGTTCAAGAACTACACCAGGCTACATATGTAACCCGGTTCCCTGAGAAGTGAACGAGTCGCTGCGTCATGACTGACGCTATGGGAACACTTTGTCGAGGAAGTTGTGTCTGAAGCTCTGTGTGCACACATGCCAATTTATTGGCTCAGATAGGACACAAGATGGAGGAATACATGTCAGCAAGTCCATAAGGGCATCTAGGTCACATCACTCCAGCTTCTATTTGTTTGAAGGAAGTGCGAGTGGACACCCGGGGTGTGGCCAGCGACACAGTGTCTCGTTCCCTTCTCAGGAAACATACAGTTTTGCTCAAAATTATTCATACCCTTGGTATTTTCATAGTGATTTAAGTTGTCTTCTGTGATGAAGAATGAGTTTTATAATACTTTCATATATTTAATATGTGACAAACAACTGAAGAAATAACAACATGTGATATTTCAAGAAACCTGACATTTCATTGTTTTTTATGGACAAATATTCAAAAATCACCATGTTCAAAATGATTCCTACCTTTTATATTACAATGTTTCAATAATCAATAGAAAAGCTTCTTTTCTTAATGACAGGCTGTAAACGCTTCTTGTAGGTCTCCACAAAATTTCTACAGATCTGCTGCGGCAGGTTTCCTCACTCTTCCTTCGCTAAAGCCTCCAGTTGGTGGTTGATTTGGAAGGCTTCCTAGCCCTGAGCCAGATCTTTAACTCTCTCCACAAATTCTCAGTTGGGTTCAGGTCAGGGCTGATTCGCTGAAAGGTGGATCTTGATACCATCTCCCCTGCTTGGTTGAGAGTGTCTAATAGAGCTTTGGTGGTGATATGGGGGTTGGTTGCATCTTGGCAGATCTTTCTATCGACTCTAGAGGATACTTTGCACTTCCTGCCACGCCTATCCAGGTTTTTGACAGCGTTGAACATCTTGAATTTCTTGATGATACTCTGTACGGTTGATACAGGGAATTCCAGATCTTTCAAAATTGCCTTGTAGCCTTTGCCTCCACTATGGGCATTGACCAGACATGTACGAAGATCATGACTGAGTTCTTTCTTCTTTGCCATGGTGACAGTGACTGAGAATAATGAAAGCTTTGCCCCATTAATTATACTTTACAGAGCAGGTGCTACCATTTAACATTATTAGGCCTAAATTGATTACACCTAAATTGATTAAATTGATTATAGTCACTGGAGTGTGAAACCACGTGCACTTTCACAAAATAAAGATTTTTTTCTGAGATTGGGAATAGGGTATGATTAATTTTGAACAGGCTCAAAAGAGAATCTCTGGCCATATCTATTGGTATACAAATGAAGTTTAGCTAACACATATGTGGGGTTGTGCATAACTAATGTATATTGAATACAATGGAAGTTTCGCTAAAGTAGTTTTTATAAATGAAAAAAAAAAACTATTGATTTGTCCAAGTGGTATGAATAATTTTAAGCACAACTGTACATAACCTTGTGTAGTTCCCTTTCTTGGGAATTCAATGCTGCGTCATGACTGATGCTATGGGAATATCAATACCCACGCTGCAACACACCGGTCAATGTCTGTCCCCGGGGCCGTGAGAGAGCACGAGCAAACAAGGAATAGGATATCAATCAGCTCTGAAGGACCTGGGACCCTGGAGTGGGGTCCTGGTCCAGGTTACAGAACCTGATAAAGGTGTGCAGAGAGGACCAGCCTGCCACAGCACAAATTTCCTGGAGGGGAACACACCTAGCCAAGGCACTGGACGAGGTGATATCCCTAGTAAAGTGAGCTCTGACGCCTAGAGGCTAAGCAATACCGTGCAAAGGCTCAAAGGGGGCCTCCAGCAGCCCCTCCAGGACCACAGAGAGGTCCCAGGAGGGGAGGCACGGTCTGCAGGAAGGCCTCAGCCACCTGGCATCATGCAGAAAATGCAGTGTGGACTTAAACTGAACTTATCTTTGTCCTTAATCCCTTTTAAATTAAGCCACAGGCGCCTCTCCGAGGCAATTAACACAACCATAGAACAGCCTATGGCCATTGCTTTGTGGCATGGAGCGTGAGGTCTATGGCTCAACGCAGCTCAGAGACTGCCTCAGGGCAAAGTCCCTCGCTACAGTCAAGCTCTCTCAGCAGGTCAGCCTGGTAGGCCTGCAAAACCACCATGTTGTGCAGGGATGCACCAGCTTGGCCTGCTGCCATGTAGGCCTTCCCCACAAGGGCTGAGGTGGCTCTACATGGTTTAGAAGGGAGCACCGGCCTTCTCCATGCCGGCAATGTAGGGGAGAGATAGCTCGCAAGCGCCTCTTCAACCCTGGACATGTCTGCATAACTATAATTTTCAAGCCCTATAATGGCTGAATAATCAGAGGAGGCCGGGGAAAAAAAGTCATGCCGAAGAAGGATTCTTCCGGTCAGACAGCACTAACTTCCTCTTCAGGCCAATTTAAATTTAATTTGCTGACAGCTCGCTTTAAAACATCAGTTAGCTCCTCGAATGCCATTGACTGCAGTGGCAGATCGATGGAGGAATTTCCCTCCTCGCTCTCGTTGAGCTTCTCAGAGCCCTACGCAGACAAAGAAATATCCACATCTGGGTCCGGAAAAATCACAGCGTGAGCTCCCAAAACTGAAGCGGGAATATTGGAGTCAGGGGAGAGGACAGGAGAATGGGAAGGACCCATCTCTTGTTCCGCTTCCGCCAACTCAACCTGCGAACCCAATGATCTAAGCCGCCGGGCCGCCATACCGGACGTGGGACCCGAGCCACGAGGCGCAGAAGCCTGGCCGGAAAATACAGCCAAGCAGGATCGGGGCTTATGGAGAGGAAACCTCCTGCAATGCATGCAGCCAGCTCCCTCGAGAGCCGACCGGGCATGCTCTTCTCCCAAACAAACAACACAAAGAGCATGTGTGTCATCCTCCGTGATAAAACGGGGGCACGGATGCACACACATTTAACACCATAAATCTCTTGTCTTGTTTCTGTCTAGACAGACAGGACAAACAATCGACACACATACATGGAGCGCTTCCTGAAGACCAAAAATGCTAGAGTGGACTTGCTGGCCAAATAACAGGCAAAAAGGTCATGAACCAAAAAGCGCAGTCCGTGTGGCAAACAAATCTGACAAACACAATCTAAAGAACACGAGAACAAAAACCATGAGAACAAAACACAATGGCAAACACAATGGAAAACAAAGAATGGTTGAGAAATGATTAGAAATAATCGTTTAAAGTATTGATAAATAATAAGATTCACTATAATTAATTAACATGAACATGGTTTTTGATGTTTTGTCCTAGATGGCGCTAACATACGACTCATTGGTGGCACCGACTCCTGCTCTGGTAGAGTGGAGATCCTGCATGATGGTCAGTGGGGAACAGTGTGTGATAATGACTGGGACCTGAATGATGCAGAGGTGGTGTGTAGACAGCTTGGATGTGGTAAAGCAGTCACCGCTCATCAAAATGCCCACTTTGGTCAGGGAAGTGGCCCAATATTGCTGAATAATATTCAGTGTTCTGGAAGTGAATGCAACATCACACAGTGCTCTCATAGAGGATTTGGATCACACAACTGCAGCCATGGTGAAGATGCTGGTGTTACTTGCTCAGGTACAGAAAAGCAGAGAATCAGCTCCAATCCACACTACAATATACTAAAGCTAAAATAGAGCCCTGACTCTTTCTTACACTTGCCAGCCACTGTAGATAATATATAAGAAATAAAACACCAGGGGGTTTATTTTTAATAATTTTTGAGAAATCATTAACAACTAACAGAAATGGAATAATGAGAGATTCATTATCATAAATTAATATAACATGAATTTTGATGTTTGTCTTGTAAGGTAACATACGACTTATTGGTGGCACCGACTCCTGCTCTGGTAGAGTGGAGATCCTGCATGATGGTCAGTGGGGAACAGTGTGTGATAATGACTGGAACCTGAATGATGCAGACGTGGTGTGTAGACAGCTTGGATGTGGTAAAGCTGTCACCGCTCATCAAAGTGCCCACTTTGGTCAGGGAAGTGGCCCAATATTGCTGAATAATATTCAGTGTTCTGGAAGTGAAAGCAACATCACACAGTGCTCTCATAGTGGATTTGGATCACACAACTGCAGCCATGGAGACGATGCTGGTGTTACTTGCTCAGGTACATGTTGTAAGATTATTTTCACTCTCAAATTATGTTAATATGTAATTTTATGTTATAAATAATTGTTATTTTTTATTAATTAAATTAAACAACACATAGTACATTTTATATATTACAGTTACATTTAATATGGCAGAATATGCATGAACTTTATTCATGTTTTTTATGTCAGACGAATACAAACTGGGATGCATGTCCCCTCTAATAGGACAGGACAATTTTGGAGAAAAATGCTGAATATTTTGTCTAAAAAACAGATCTGCAGTGAAACGAAACTTCTCACTGTCACGAGGCCTGAACACCAGAGGGAGCCGTCGCCCGAATATTAACTTTTTCTGCTCACTTCCGGTTCTATGACCTATATAAACCGCACGCTACCTTAGTTTCATTGCGAAGCATTGTTTCCTTTGTGTTACCTGCCAAGCCTTGATTTATCGATAGTCTCGTTTCCTCGTGTATGACCTTGCTCGTTTTCCTTCTGACTTCGTTTTTTGGACTAGCGTTTTGGTTTTGACTTTCTCTTCATTGCTTTCTGGTTTTCGACTCTATCTTTTCCGTGACCTCGACCAAGATCTTAGCCTTTGGCCCTTTACCTCATCCGCGTATGGATTCTAATACTCCTACGTCTGACGGGACATTACACTCACACAATACAAATAATTAGCATGTAGTTTAAGATTAATAACCCAATTCAAATGATGAAAATTTTCTATTTTAATATTTTTTATGTAAAAGACATTTTTTGAGATATTATTAACTACTAACAGAAATAGAATCCTAAGAAATTCATTATCATAAATTAATATGATGTGCATTTTGCTGTTTCTCTTGTAAGGTAACATGCGACTCATTGGTGGCAACAACAACTGCTCTGGTAGAGTGGAGATCCTGCATGATGGTCAGTGGGGAACAGTGTGTGATGATATCTGGGACCTGAATGATGCAGAGGTGGTGTGTAGACAGCTTGGATGTGGTAAAGCGGTCACCGCTCATCAAAATGCCCACTTTGGTCAGGGAAGTGGTCCAATATGGCTGGATAATGTTCAGTGTTCTGGAAGTGAAAGCAACATCACACAGTGCTCTCATAGAGGATTTGGATCACACAACTGCAACCATGGTGAAGATGCTGGTGTTACTTGCTCAGGTACAGAAAAGCAGAGAATCAGCTCCAATCCACACTACAATATACTAAAGCTAAAATAGAGCCCTGACTCTTTCTTACACTTGCCAGCCACTGTAGATAATATATAAGAAATAAAACACCAGGGGGTTTATTGTTAATAGTTTTTGAGAAATCATTAACAACTAACAGAAATGGAATAATGAGAGATTCATTATCATAAATTAATATAACATGAATTTTTCTGTTTGTCTTGTAAGGTAACATACAACTCATTGGTGGCACCGACTCCTGCTCTGGTACAGTGGAGATCCTGCACAGTGGTCAGTGGGGAACAGTGTGTGATGATGACTGGAACCTGAATGATGCAGATGTGGTGTGTAGACAGCTTGGATGTGGTAAAGCTGTCACTGCTCATCAAAATGCCCACTTTGGTCAGGGAAGTGGCCCAATATTGCTGAATAATGTTCAGTGTTCTGGAAGTGAACGCTCCATCACACAGTGCTCTCATAGAGGATTTGGATCACACAACTGCAACCATGGTGAAGATGCTGGTGTTACTTGCTCAGGTACAGAAAAGCAGAGAATCAGAATGTACTAACATAGAGCCCTGACTCTCTTATACTCGCCAGCCACTGTAGATAATATATAAGAAAAAAAACACCAGGCTTTCTGATGTGCTAAGATTATTTTCACAGTCAATTTGGAAAAATGTCATTTTTTATTAATTAAATTAAACAACACATAATTAATTTTATATTTTTATAGTTACATTTAATTTGGCAGAATATGCATGAAGTTTATTTATGTTATTTACATCAGCTGAATACAAAATGGGGGCCGTGTCCCCTCTAATAGGACAGGAAGGTTTTGAAGAAAAATGCCGAAAATTTTGGTTAAAAAAAAAACAGGCCTACAATGAAATGAAACTTCTTACACCATATAAATAATATTGATGGTATTTATAACTGGAGTTGGTGGGTTAAAAAAAAACTAACAAATTGGATTTAAAATGTTTAACATGCAGTTTAAGATTAATTACCCAATTCAGGTGATGCAAATTTTCTATTTTATTATTATTCATTTAAAAGACATTTTATGAGAAATTATTAACAACTAACAGAAGTAGAATCATCAGAGAAGTGGCCCAAAATGGCTGAATAATGTTCAGTGTTCTGGAAGTGAAAGCAGCATCACACAGTGCTCTCATAGTGGATTTAGATCACATGACTGCAGCCATGGTGAAGATGCTGGTGTTACTTGCTCAGGTACAGAAAAGCAAAGAATCAGCTCCAGTCCACACTACAATATACTAAAGCTAAAATAGAGCCCTGACTCTTTCTTATACTCACCAGTCACTGTAGATAATATATATGAAATTAACAACCTAATGGTCTAAAATTAAATCATTATTTTCACTGTCAAACTGGAAAAATGTAATTTTTTTTACTAATTAAAAAACAGCACATTTTACATTTTATCTATTTATAGTCACATTTAATATGTCAGAATTTGCATGAAGTTTATTCCTGTTATTTATGTCAGATACAAATACAAACTGGGGGCCGTGTCCCCTCTAATAAGACAGGAAGGTTTTGGAGAAAAATGCAGAAAAATTTGTATAAAAAAAAAAAAAAAAGACAGGCATACAGTGAAATGAAACTTCTAACATGATACAAATAATATTGATGGTTGAAAAATCAAAGATGGCTGTTCCATAAACCCACGAATATCCAATGAAATTGTCTATATGTATATAAAATATTCGGTTATGCTGCTTATAATATTGTTTATAATGTGGCTTCAGAAGAGGCAGAAGCAGAATCCATTTGCATTGTTTTTATTAAATAGAAAACCAAAACAGTCCAAAACAGTGAGCAAGAATCAGAGTGCAAAAAGCCAGAAAGCACAGTCCATGTGGCAAACAATCTGACAAACACAATTACACAATTTAAAGGGGGAAGTGCGGGTGGTGCCATTTCAGTGTTGCATAGACTAGTCATTTGCACTAATTCATATTCTAGTCAGCATTGTGGGGATGTCCACTAGTCAGGCTGTAGGGAAAACAGCAGAGTTGTACTGATGTTTGTTACTTTTTTATTTCCAATTAGATTTATTTGCATTTCATCTGCATTTTAAGCAATTTAATTTAACTTATTTGTGTATTTTTACTTTTTTCTTTTTATCTCTCTCCCTTTACATACCTTATCTTTCTTCTCTCCCTGTATTTGGAGTGACAATAACAGTCCTTAGAAATTAACTTTTTATAATACATTGCTAACAAAGTTTTTATCAGCCTTTAAAGAAAGGAGTGGGGGGTTTCTTTAAAAGAGTAATGAATTGGATTGAAAAGTTATTAATATTCAGCTAAATACTGAATATTTGAACTAGTACAAATAATGTTCACTATTCATTATGTAAAATGTATTTAATGTTCTTTGACTAATTATTAAAAATAATTAAAAAAAATATTCACTATGATTAATTAACATGAACATAAATTCTGATGTTTTGTCCTAGATGGCGCTAACATACGATTCATTGGTGGCACCGACTCCTGCTCTGGTAGAGTGGAGATCCTGCACAGTGGTCAGTGGGGAACAGTGTGTGATGATGACTGGGACCTGAATGATGCAGAGGTGGTGTGTAGACAGATTGGATGTGGTAAAGCGGTCACCGCTCATCAAAATGCCCACTTTGGTCAGGGAAGTGGCCCAATATGGCTGGATGATGTTCCGTGTTCTGGAAGTGAACGCAGCATCACACAGTGCTCTCATAGAGGATTTGGATCACACAACTGCAACCATGGTGAAGATGCTGGTGTTACTTGCTCAGGTACAGAAAAGCAGAGAATCAGCTCCAATCCACACTACAATATACTAAAGCTAAAATAGAGCCCTGACTCTTTCTTACACTTGCCAGCCACTGTAGATAATATATAAGAAATAAAACACCAGGGGGTTTATTGTTAATAATTTTTGAGAAATCATTAACAACTAACAGAAATGGAATAATGAGAGATTCATTATCATAAATTAATATAACATGAATTTTGATGTTTGTCTTGTAAGGTAACATACAACTCATTAATGGCACCGACTCCTGCTCTGGTAGAGTGGAGATCCTGCATGATGGTCAGTGGGGAACAGTGTGTGATAATGACTGGGACCTGAATGATGCAGAGGTGGTGTGTAGACAGCTTGGATGTGGTAAAGCTGTCACCGCTCATCAAAGTGCCCACTTTGGTCAGGGAAGTGGCCCAATATTGCTGAATAATATTCAGTGTTCTGGAAGTGAAAGCAGCATCACACAGTGCTCTCATAGTGGATTTGGATCACACGGCTGCAGCCATGGTGAAGATGCAGGTGTTACTTGCTCAGGTACATGTTGTAAGATTTATTTTCACTCTCAAATTATGTTAATATGTAATTTTATGTTATAAATACATATGTTATGTTTTATTAATTAAATTAAACAACACATAGTACATTTTATATATTACAGTTACATTTAATATGGCAGAATATGCATGAACTTTATTCATGTTTTTTATGTCAGACGAATACAAACTGGGATGCATGTCCCCTCTAATTGGACAGGACAATTTTGGAGAAAAATGCTGAATATTTTGTCTAAAAAACTTCTCACACAATACAAATAATTAGCATGTAGTTTAAGATTAATAACCCAATTCAAATGATGAAAATTTTCTATTTTAATATTTTTTATGTTAAAGACATTTTCTGAGATATTATTAACTACTAACAGAAATAGAATCCTAAGAAATTCATTATCATAAATTAATATGATGTGCATTTTGCTGTTTCTCTTGTAAGGTAACATGCGACTCATTGGTGGCAACAACAACTGCTCTGGTAGAGTGGAGATCCTGCACAGTGGTCAGTGGGGAACAGTGTGTGATAATGACTGGGACCTGAATGATGCAGAGGTGGTGTGTAGACAGCTTGGATGTGGTAAAGCTGTCACCGCTCATCAAAATGCCCACTTTGGTCAGGGAAGTGGCCCAATAATGCTGAATAATGTTCAGTGTTCTGGAAGTGAAAGCAACATCACACAGTGCTCTCATAGAGAATTTGGATCACACGACTGCAGCCATGGTGAAGATGCTGGTGTTACTTGCTCAGGTACAGAAAAGCAGAGAATCAGCTCCAGTCCACACTACAATATACTAAAGCTAAAATAGAGCTCTGACTCTTTCTTGTACCTACCAGCCACACAGCAGGGCGTCTGCTTTTTATAGGATTATTTTTACTGTCACTTTGCAAATATTTAAGATTTGTATTAATTACAAACAACACATTGGGTTAAAAATAACAACTCTAGTAAGAAATTAGATTTAAAATGTTTTAGCATGCAGTTTAAGATTAATTACCCAATACTAATGAAGGAAATTTTCTATTTTAATATTCTTTATGTAAAACACATTTTTTATTTCAATGTGTATCCCACCGAAGTTTTGAACGTGTGCAACTACTAATTCGAAAAGTTCAAGAACTACACCAGGCTATATAGGTAAACCGTTTCCCTGAGAAGTGAACGAGTCGCTGCGTCATGACTGACGCTATGGGAACACTTTGTCGAGGAAGTTGTGTCTGAAGCTCTGTGTGCACACACGCCAATTTATTGGCTCGGATAGGACACAAGATGGAGGAATACATGTCAGCAAGTCCATAAGGGCATCTACGTCACATCACTCCAGCTTCTATTTGTTTGAAGGAAGTGCGAGTGGACACCCGGGGTGTGGCCAGCGACACAGTGTCTCGTTCCCTTCTCAGGAAACATACAGTTTTGCTCAAAATTATTCATACCCTTGGTATTTTCATAGTGTTTTTAAGTTGTCTTCTGTGATGAAGAATGAGTTTTATAATACTTTCATATATTTAATATGTGACAAACAACTGAAGAAATAACAACATGTGATATTTCAAGAAACCTGACATTTCATTGTTTTTTATGGACAAATATTCAAAAATCACCATGTTCAAAATGATTCCTACCTTTTATATTACAATGTTTCAATAATCAATAGAAAAGCTTCTTTTCTTAATGACAGGCTGTAAACGCTTCTTGTAGGTCTCCACAAAATTTCTACAGATCTGCTGCGGCAGGTTTCCTCACTCTTCCTTCGCTAAAGCCTCCAGTTGGTGGTTGATTTGGAAGGCTTCCTAGCCCTGAGCCAGATCTTTAACACTCTCCACAAATTCTCAGTTGGGTTCAGGTCAGGGCTGATTCGCTGAAAGGTGGATCTTGATACCATCTCCCCTGCTTGGTTGAGAGTGTCTAATAGAGCTTTGGTGGTGATATGGGGGTTGGTTGCATCTTGGCAGATCTTTCTATCGACTCTAGAGGATACTTTGCACTTCCTGCCACGCCTATCCAGGTTTTTGACAGCATTGAACATCTTGAATTTCTTGATGATACTCTGTACGGTTGATACAGGGAATTCCAGATCTTTCAAAATTGCCTTGTTGCCTTTGCCTCCACTATGGGCATTGACCAGACATGTACGAAGATCATGACTGAGTTCTTTCTTCTTTGCCATGGTGACAGTGACTGAGAATAATGAAAGCTTTGCCCCATTAATTATACTTTACAGAGCAGGTGCTACCATTTAACATTATTAGGCCTAAATTGATTACACCTAAATTGATTAAATTGATTATAGTCACTGGAGTGTGAAACCACGTGCACTTTCACAAAATAAAGATTTTTTTCTGAGATTGGGAATAGGGTATGATTAATTTTGAACAGGCTCAAAAGAGAATCTCTGGCCATATCTATTGGTATACAAATGAAGTTTAGCTAACACATATGTGGGGTTGTGCATAACTAATGTATATTGAATACAATGGAAGTTTCGCTAAAATAGTTTTTATAAATGAAAAAAAAAAACTATTGATTTGTCCAAGCGGTATGAATAATTTTAAGCAGAACTGTACATAACCTTGTGTAGTTCCCTTTCTTGGGAATTCAATGCTGCGTCATGACTGATGCTATGGGAATATCAATACCCACGCTGCAACACACCGGTCAATGTCTGTCCCCGGGGCCGTGAGAGAGCACGAGCAAACAAGGAATAGGATATCAATCAGCTCTGAAGGACCTGGGACCCTGGAGTGGGGTCCTGGTCCAGGTTACAGAACCTGATAAAGGTGTGCAGAGAGGACCAGCCTGCCACAGCACACATTTCCTGGAGGGGAACACACCTAGCCAAAGCACTGGACGAGGCGATATCCCTAGTAAAGTGAGCTCTGACGCCTAGAGGCTAAGCAATACCGTGCAAAGGCTCAAAGGGGGCCTCCAGCAGCCCCTCCAGGACCACAGAGAGGTCCCAGGAGGGGAGGCACGGTCTGCAGGAAGGCCTCAGCCACCTGGCATCGTGCAGAAAATGCAGTGTGGACTTAAACTGAACTTATCTTTGTCCTTAATCCCTTTTAAATTAAGCCACAGGCGCCTCTCCGAGGCAATTAACACAACCATAGAACAGCCTATGGCCATTGCTTTGTGGCATGGAGCGTGAGGTCTATGGCTCAATGCAGCTCAGAGACTGCCTCAGGGCAAAGTCCCTCGCTACAGTCAAGCTCTCTCAGCAGGTCAGCCTGGTAGGCCTGCAAAACCACCATGTTGTGCAGGGATGCACCAGCTTGGCCTGCTGCCATGTAGGCCTTCCCCACAAGGGCTGAGGTGGCTCTACATGGTTTAGAAGGGAGCACCGGCCTCCTCCATGCCGGCAATGTAGGGGAGAGATAGCTCGCAAGCGCCTCTTCAACCCTGGACATGTCTGCATAACTATAATTTTCAAGCCCTATAATGGCTGAATAATCAGAGGAGGCCGGGGAAAAAAAGTCATGCCGAAGAAGGATTCTTCCAGGACCTCGATAACTCAGCATGGAGGTCCTGGAAAAACGGAAGCTGTCTGAGTGGGAGGGGCACAAGGCAGGAAGCGGTCAGACAGCACTAACTTCCTCTTCAGGCCAATTTAAATTTAATTTGCTGACAGCTCGCGTTAAAACATCAGTTAGCTCCTCGAATGCCATTGACTGCAGTGGCAGATCGATGGAGGAATTTCCCTCCTCGCTCTCGTTGAGCTTCTCAGAGCCCTACGCAGACAAAGAAATATCCACATCTGGGTCCGGAAAAATCACAGCGTGAGCTCCCAAAACTGAAGCGGGAATATTGGAGTCAGGGGAGAGGACAGGAGAATGGGAAGGACCCATCTCTTGTTCCGCTTCCGCCAACTCAACCTGCGAACCCAATGATCTAAGCCGCCGGGCCGCCATACCGGACGTGGGACCCGAGCCACGAGGCGCAGAAGCCTGGCCGGAAAATACAGCCAAGCAGGATCGGGGCTTATGGAGAGGAAACCTCCTGCAATGCATGCAGCCAGCTCCCTCGAGAGCCGACCGGGCATGCTCTTCTCCCAAACAAACAACACAAAGAGCATGTGTGTCATCCTCCGTGATAAAACGGGGGCACGGATGCACACACATTTAACACCATAAATCTCTTGTCTTGTTTCTGTCTAGACAGACAGGACAAACAATCGACACACATACATGGAGCGCTTCCTGAAGACCAAAAATGCTAGAGTGGACTTGCTGGCCAAATAACAGGCAAAAAGGTCATGAACCAAAAAGCGCAGTCCGTGTGGCAAACAAATCTGACAAACACAATCTAAAGAACACGAGAACAAAAACCATGAGAACAAAACACAATGGCAAACACAATGGAAAACAAAGAATGGTTGAGAAATGATTAGAAATAATCGTTTAAAGTATTGATAAATAATAAGATTCACTATAATTAATTAACATGAACATGGTTTTTGATGTTTTGTCCTAGATGGCGCTAACATACGACTCATTGGTGGCACCGACTCCTGCTCTGGTAGAGTGGAGATCCTGCATGATGGTCAGTGGGGAACAGTGTGTGATAATGACTGGGACCTGAATGATGCAGAGGTGGTGTGTAGACAGCTTGGATGTGGTAAAGCAGTCACCGCTCATCAAAATGCCCACTTTGGTCAGGGAAGTGGCCCAATATTGCTGAATAATATTCAGTGTTCTGGAAGTGAAAGCAACATCACACAGTGCTCTCATAGAGGATTTGGATCACACAACTGCAACCATGGTGAAGATGCTGGTGTTACTTGCTCAGGTACAGAAAAGCAGAGAATCAGCTCCAATCCACACTACAATATACTAAAGCTAAAATAGAGCCCTGACTCTTTCTTACACTTGCCAGCCACTGTAGATAATATATAAGAAATAAAACACCAGGGGATTTATTGTTAATAATTTTTGAGAAATCATTAACAACTAACAGAAATGGAATAATGAGAGATTCATTATCATAAATTAATATAACATGAATTTTGATGTTTGTCTTGTAAGGTAACATACGACTTATTGGTGGCACCGACTCCTGCTCTGGTAGAGTGGAGATCCTGCATGATGGTCAGTGGGGAACAGTGTGTGATAATGACTGGGACCTGAATGATGCAGAGGTGGTGTGTAGACAGCTTGGATGTGGTAAAGCAGTCACCGCTCATCAAAATGCCCACTTTGGTCAGGGAAGTGGCCCAATATTGCTGAATAATATTCAGTGTTCTGGAAGTGAAAGCAACATCACACAGTGCTCTCATAGAGGATTTGGATCACACAACTGCAACCATGGTGAAGATGCTGGTGTTACTTGCTCAGGTACAGAAAAGCAGAGAATCAGCTCCAATCCACACTACAATATACTAAAGCTAAAATAGAGCCCTGACTCTTTCTTACACTTGCCAGCCACTGTAGATAATATATAAGAAATAAAACACCAGGGGATTTATTGTTAATAATTTTTGAGAAATCATTAACAACTAACAGAAATGGAATAATGAGAGATTCATTATCATAAATTAATATAACATGAATTTTGATGTTTGTCTTGTAAGGTAACATACGACTTATTGGTGGCACCGACTCCTGCTCTGGTAGAGTGGAGATCCTGCATGATGGTCAGTGGGGAACAGTGTGTGATAATGACTGGGACCTGAATGATGCAGAGGTGGTGTGTAGACAGCTTGGATGTGGTAAAGCAGTCACCGCTCATCAAAATGCCCACTTTGGTCAGGGAAGTGGCCCAATATTGCTGAATAATATTCAGTGTTCTGGAAGTGAAAGCAACATCACACAGTGCTCTCATAGAGGATTTGGATCACACAACTGCAACCATGGTGAAGATGCTGGTGTTACTTGCTCAGGTACAGAAAAGCAGAGAATCAGCTCCAATCCACACTACAATATACTAAAGCTAAAATAGAGCCCTGACTCTTTCTTACACTTGCCAGCCACTGTAGATAATATATAAGAAATAAAACACCAGGGGGTTTATTGTTAATAATTTTTGAGAAATCATTAACAACTAACAGAAATGGAATAATGAGAGATTCATTATCATAAATTAATATGACATGAATTTTGATGTTTGTCTTGTAAGGTAACATACGACTTATTGGTGGCACCGACTCCTGCTCTGGTAGAGTGGAGATCCTGCATGATGGTCAGTGGGGAACAGTGTGTGATAATGACTGGAACCTGAATGTTGCAGAGGTGGTGTGTAGACAGCTTGGATGTGGTAAAGCTGTCACCGCTCATCAAAGTGCCCACTTTGGTCAGGGAAGTGGCCCAATATTGCTGAATAATATTCAGTGTTCTGGAAGTGAAAGCAACATCACACAGTGCTCTCATAGTGGATTTGGATCACACAACTGCAGCCATGGTGACGATGCTGGTGTTACTTGCTCAGGTACATGTTGTAAGATTATTTTCACTCTCAAATTATGTTAATATGTAATTTTATGTTATAAATAATTGTTATTTTTTATTAATTAAATTAAACAACACATAGTACATTTTATATATTACAGTTACATTTAATATGGCAGAATATGCATGAACTTTATTCATGTTTTTTATGTCAGACGAATACAAACTGGGATGCATGTCCCCTCTAATAGGACAGGACAATTTTGGAGAAAAATGCTGAATATTTTGTCTAAAAAACAGATCTGCAGTGAAACGAAACTTCTCACTGTCACGAGGCCTGAACACCAGAGGGAGCCGTCGCCCGAATATTAACTTTTTCTGCTCACTTCCGGTTCTATGACCTATATAAACCGCACGCTACCTTAGTTTCATTGCGAAGCATTGTTTCCTTTGTGTTACCTGCCAAGCCTTGATTTATCGATAGTCTCGTTTCCTCGTGTATGACCTTGCTCGTTTTTCTTCTGACTTCGTTTTTTGAACTAGCGTTTTGGTTTTGACTTTCTCTTCATTGCTTTCTGGTTTTCGACTCTATCTTTTCCGTGACCTCGACCAAGATCTTAGCCTTTGGCCCTTTACCTCATCCGCGTATGGATTCTAATACTCCTACGTCTGACGGGACGTTACAGAATGCTTCGCCAGAGATGAGTCCAGCGGATATGCAAGCGGCACTGTGGCGGCAGCGCGTCCTTATTCAAGCTTACCAGGCGGAGGTCGACGCGCTGAAGGCAGCTAACCAACAGCTCCAGCAGCAGCCACTGGATCAGGCAGCAGCCGCCGCGCCAGCGCATGACGCCCGCCGCGAACTTCCTCATTTTGCCCTTCCTGAGAAGTTTGACGGATCCACCGATCGTTGCCAAGGTTTTCTTCGTCAGTGTGATAACTATTTCGCTCACCAACCTGAGGCTTACTGTGACGAAAGAACCAGGTGCGCGTTCATATTATCCTTACTAACCGGTAGAGCGCTAGATTGGGCAGCAGCAGTTTGGGATTCTGACCCCCAAGTTAAATCATCCGCGGATTATTTCGCTAATTTAATTAAGGAAGTGTTCGAATACCCGGCGGGCGGCAAGGATGTTTCCGTTCAGCTGCTGGAATTACGCCAGGGGAGGGACGCCGCCGCGGATTATGCTATAAAATTCCGCACGTTGGCAGCGCAGTCGGGATGGAATGCTACTGCACTCATGGCGGTCTTCCGCGAGGGGCTCAACCCGGAGATACAAGCAGAGATGGCATGCCGTGAAACGAACGTCACGTTGTCCCAATATATTTCCACTGCCATCCGTCTGGATAACCTGCGTTGCCAGCACCGCCCTACAGCCGCCACCTCACGCCCCCTGCCGCGTTATAAAATGGAGGAGCGACCGCACACAGAGGATTATTCTGAACCCATGCAGCTGGGAAGGGCACGAGTCACAGCAGAGGAACGTGAACGGCGTACTAAACTCAACCTCTGCTTCTACTGTGGAAAACCCAGTCATAGAGTGCTCCGATGTCCTGAAAAATCATCTACGCCACAGGTAGAAAACATAGTTCACTTATCCAAAGTTTCTCTTCTGGCATATCTTCTCCTTGCTCATTCTCAGTTTTTCGTCACAGCACTAATTGACTCGGGTTCAGCGGTCAACCTCATGGACGAGATGCTGGTGCGCAATCTACACATCCCCACAGTCCCATGCATTCCCCCGCTCAGAGTGACTGCCATCGATGATCAGCCCATCGGAGGGGGCCTCATTTCTCGGCAAACCCAACCTATCGACCTCCAACTTGGATTATTCCATCATGAACGTTTATCGTTCTTTGTCATCTCCTCCCCGTCCAACCCCATAGTGCTGGGCCTTCCATGGCTACAGCTTCACGACCCAGACATCTCCTGGAAGGATGGTGACCTCCGACAGTGGGCCCCTTTCTGCATAAAGAACTGTTTTTTGAACCACACTCCACGTCCATGCCTCGCTACTTCCATTGAAAGCCCAGCTTCGTCCAGTCCCACTTTGCTCCCTCCTGAATACTACGAACTATGTGAAGTGTTTAGTAAGGAAAAAGCAACCAGGCTCCCACCACACAGACCATGGGACTGCACCATTGAACTCCTCCCCAATGCCATCCCTCCTAAGAACCGAGTTTACCCTCTCTCCATCCCAGAAAAGAAAGCTATGGAGGACTACATCGAAGAAGCCCTTGCAGCGGGTTATATACGGCCCTCTACATCTCTGGCGGCGGCGGGTTTCTTCTTTGTGGAAAAGAAGGATGGAGGGCTCCGCCCATGCATTGACTATCGCGGTTTGAACGCTATCACCGTGCCCTACCCTTATCCTCTCCCCTTAGTTCCAACCGCCCTTGAACAGCTACAAGGGGCCAAGGTGTTCACCAAACTCGACCTACGCAGTGCCTACAAACTGATCAGGATAAGAGAAGGAGACGAATGGAAGACTGCTTTCCACACCACTAATGGACACTACGAGTACCTAGTCATGCCTTACGGGCTCACTAACGCCCCGGCGGTGTTTCAATCCATGATAAATGAGATATTCAGGGACATGCTCCACAGCCACGTAATAGCCTACATTGACGACATTTTGATCTACTCATCAGACTTGAAACAACATGTTTCCCACGTTCGAGCAGTCCTCCACCGCCTGGCAACCCATAACCTCTTCGTGAAGTTGGAAAAGTGTGAGTTCCACCGTTCCTCCATCACGTTTCTCGGTTACGTGATTTCTCAAACGGGGGTGGAGATGGACCAGTCAAAAGTGTCCGCGATCATGTCCTGGCCTGAGCCCACCAATGTTAAAGGCCTCCAACGATTCCTGGGGTTTGCTAACTTTTATCGCCGTTTCATCCGGAACTATAGCACCATAGCCAGTCCCCTGACCTCGTTATTAAAGGGGAAACCACAGAAACTAAAATGGACTGATCAAGCCCGAACAGCCTTCGATAAGCTTAAGCACAGCTTCTCCTCCGCCCCTATACTCCGACACCCACGACCTGACTTACCTTTTACAGTAGAAGTGGACGCCTCGAACAGCGGGGTGGCAGCAGTACTTTCTCAACGCCAGCCGGAGTCCGGCAAACTACATCCCTGTGCCTTCTACTCTCGGAAACTAACACCGGCGGAATTGAATTACGACGTGGGCAATAAGGAACTTCTAGCTATGAAGGTTGCCCTCGAGGAATGGAGACATTGGTTGGAGGGGGCAGCTCACCCGTTCCTCATACTCACAGATCACCGTAACCTGGCGTACCTCCGAGAAGCTAAGCGCCTCAATCCACGCCAAGCCAGGTGGGCCTTATTTTTCTCACGGTTCAAGTTCACGGTCACCTATCGTCCCGGCACAAAGAACGGGAAAGCAGACGCCCTCTCTAGAATCCATGAGGTCAGCGAATCACCCTCACACCCGAGTAATATACTCCCACCATCCGTTTTAGTAGGCCCCATTCGTTGGGATTTCATAGGAGAAATTGAAAGGGCTTACACCTCCGAGGCTCCTCCCCCAAATTGTCCACCCTCCAAACATTATGTTCCCACCACGTACCGTCTAAGACTGATCAGGTGCACGCACGAATGCCCCAGCTCCGGCCACCCTGGCATCCATCGTACGGCCCAATTGCCGCGTCACACCTTTTGGTGGCCTTCTCTTCTCCAGGATGTAGAAAGGTTTGTACGCTCATGCTCCATTCCCGAACCGATCGCCATCTGCCTGAGGGCCTGTTGGAGCCCCTACCCGTCCCACGCCGTCCCTGGTCTCACATTTCTATTGACTTTCTCACTGACCTCCCCGACTCGCAGGGCTTCACAACCATCATGGTTATCATTGACCGGTTTTCCAAGGCATGCAAATTAGTTCCCATAAAGGGATTACCTACTTCCATGGAGACCGCCGTAGCCATTTTCCACAACGTCTTCCGGAATTTTGGGCTCCCCGAGGACATTGTATCGGATCGGGGGCCACAGTTTACCTCCAGGGTCTGGCAGGAGTTCTGCAAGCAACTGAGAATCAAAGTCACACTGAGCTCAGGATACCACCCCCAATCTAACGGGCAAGCCGAACGTCTGAACCAAGAACTAGGAAGGTTTTTGAGGGCTTACTGCAGTAAGGAACAGCATCGATGGAGTGAATTCCTCCCATGGGCCGAATACGCTCAGAACTCCCTCACCCATTCCTCTACGGGGCTGACACCCTTCCAATGTGTTTTTGGCTATCAACCCCCCCTGTTCCCGTGGTCCGGGGAGCCCTCAGACGTCCCCGCGGTGGACGAATGGTCCAGGCGAAGCCAGGAGATCTGGGAACGAGCCCATGTTCGCCTTCAACGGGCTTCATCCACCTGGTTAATCCCGTCTCGTTTCACCTAGAGCTGCCTGCCTCCTACCGCCTCGCACGCACCTTTCATGTATCGCTGCTCAAGCCCTATCACGAGCCACAGACCGCGGACCCCTCTGCCCATGAGCCACCCCCTCCCCTGGACATTGACGGTTCCCTCGCCTATCGGGTTCACACCATCCTTAACTCGCGTCATCAGGGCCGCCGCCTCCAATACTTGGTGGACTGGGAGGGATATGGCCCGGAGGAGCGATGCTGGGTCAATGCAAACGATATCCTGGACCCCGCTCTCATAGATGAATTCCACCTGAACTTTCCCCACAGACCCGCCCCTCGCCCGTGGGGACGCCCTCGACGCCGAACACCTGGAGGTGTTCTTAGACGGGGGGGTTCTGTCACGAGGCCTGAACACCAGAGGGAGCCGTCGCCCAAATATTAACTGTTTCTGCTCACTTCCGGTTCTATGACCTATATAAACCGCACGCTACCTTAGTTTCATTGCGAAGCATTGTTTCCTTTGTGTTACCTGCCAAGCCTTGATTTATCGATAGTCTCGTTTCCTCGTGTATGGCCTTGCTCGTTTTTCTTCTGACTTCGTTTTTTGGACTAGCGTTTTGGTTTTGACTTTCTCTTCATTGCTTTCTGGTTTTCGACTCTATCTTTTCCGTGACCTCGACCAAGATCTTAGCCTTTGGCCCTTTACCTCATCCGCGTATGGATGCTAATACTCCTACGTCTGACGGGACGTTACACTCACACAATACAAATAATTAGCATGTAGTTTAAGATTAATTACCCAATTCAAATGATGAAAATTTTATATTTTAATATTTTTTATGTAAAAGACATTTTGAGATATTATTAACTACTAACAGAAATAGAATCCTAAGAAATTCATTATCATAAATTAATATGATGTGCATTTTGCTGTTTCTCTTGTAAGGTAACATGCGACTCATTGGTGGCAACAACAACTGCTCTGGTAGAGTGGAGATCCTGCATGATGGTCAGTGGGGAACAGTGTGTGATAATGACTGGGACCTGAATGATGCAGAGGTGGTGTGTAGACAGCTTGGATGTGGTAAAGCGGTCACCGCTCATCAAAATGCCCACTTTGGTCAGGGAACTGGCCCAATATGGCTGGATAATGTTCAGTGTTCTGGAAGTGAAAGCAACATCACACAGTGCTCTCATAGAGATTTTGGATCACACGAGTGCAGCCATGGTGAAGATGCTGGTGTTACTTGCTCAGGTACAGAAAAGCAGAGAATCAGCTCCAGTCCACACTACAATATACTAAAGCTAAAATAGAGCTCTGACTCTTTCTTGTACCTGCCAGCCACACAGCAGGGCGTCTGCTTTTTATAGGATTATTTTTACTGTCACTTTGCAAATATTTAAGATTTGTATTAATTAAAAACAACACATTGGGTTAAAAATAACAACTCTAGTAAGAAATTAGATTTAAAATGTTTTAGCATGCAGTTTAAGATTAATTACCCAATTCAAATGATGAAAATTTTCTATTTTAATATTTTTTATGTTAAACACATTTTTTATTTCAATGTGTATCCCACCGAAGTTTTGAACGTGTGCAACTACTAATTCGAAAAGTTCAAGAACTACACCAGGCTACATATGTAACCCGGTTCCCTGAGAAGTGAACGAGTCGCTGCGTCATGACTGACGCTATGGGAACACTTTGTCGAGGAAGTTGTGTCTGAAGCTCTGTGTGCACACATGCCAATTTATTGGCTCAGATAGGACACAAGATGGAGGAATACATGTCAGCAAGTCCATAAGGGCATCTAGGTCACATCACTCCAGCTTCTATTTGTTTGAAGGAAGTGCGAGTGGACACCCGGGGTGTGGCCAGCGACACAGTGTCTCGTTCCCTTCTCAGGAAACATACAGTTTTGCTCAAAATTATTCATACCCTTGGTATTTTCATAGTGATTTAAGTTGTCTTCTGTGATGAAGAATGAGTTTTATAATACTTTCATATATTTAATATGTGACAAACAACTGAAGAAATAACAACATGTGATATTTCAAGAAACCTGACATTTCATTGTTTTTTATGGACAAATATTCAAAAATCACCATGTTCAAAATGATTCCTACCTTTTATATTACAATGTTTCAATAATCAATAGAAAAGCTTCTTTTCTTAATGACAGGCTGTAAACGCTTCTTGTAGGTCTCCACAAAATTTCTACAGATCTGCTGCGGCAGGTTTCCTCACTCTTCCTTCGCTAAAGCCTCCAGTTGGTGGTTGATTTGGAAGGCTTCCTAGCCCTGAGCCAGATCTTTAACTCTCTCCACAAATTCTCAGTTGGGTTCAGGTCAGGGCTGATTCGCTGAAAGGTGGATCTTGATACCATCTCCCCTGCTTGGTTGAGAGTGTCTAATAGAGCTTTGGTGGTGATATGGGGGTTGGTTGCATCTTGGCAGATCTTTCTATCGACTCTAGAGGATACTTTGCACTTCCTGCCACGCCTATCCAGGTTTTTGACAGCGTTGAACATCTTGAATTTCTTGATGATACTCTGTACGGTTGATACAGGGAATTCCAGATCTTTCAAAATTGCCTTGTAGCCTTTGCCTCCACTATGGGCATTGACCAGACATGTACGAAGATCATGACTGAGTTCTTTCTTCTTTGCCATGGTGACAGTGACTGAGAATAATGAAAGCTTTGCCCCATTAATTATACTTTACAGAGCAGGTGCTACCATTTAACATTATTAGGCCTAAATTGATTACACCCTAAATTGATTAAATTGATTATAGTCACTGGAGTGTGAAACCACGTGCACTTTCACAAAATAAAGATTTTTTTCTGAGATTGGGAATAGGGTATGATTAATTTTGAACAGGCTCAAAAGAGAATCTCTGGCCATATCTATTGGTATACAAATGAAGTTTAGCTAACACATATGTGGGGTTGTGCATAACTAATGTAT
Source organism: Hemibagrus wyckioides (assembly GCF_019097595.1). Taxonomy (NCBI): domain Eukaryota; kingdom Metazoa; phylum Chordata; class Actinopteri; order Siluriformes; family Bagridae; genus Hemibagrus; species Hemibagrus wyckioides. The sequence continues at coordinate 2,350,237 of NC_080711.1, read as the reverse complement.
ATTGAATACAATGGAAGTTTCGCTAAAGTAGTTTTTATGAATGAAAAAAAAAAACTATTGATTTGTCCAAGTGGTATGAATAATTTTAAGCACAACTGTACATAACCTTGTGTAGTTCCCTTTCTTGGGAATTCAATGCTGCGTCATGACTGATGCTATGGGAATATCAATACCCACGCTGCAACACACCGGTCAATGTCTGTCCCCGGGGCCGTGAGAGAGCACGAGCAAACAAGGAATAGGATATCAATCAGCTCTGAAGGACCTGGGACCCTGGAGTGGGGTCCTGGTCCAGGTTACAGAACCTGATAAAGGTGTGCAGAGAGGACCAGCCTGCCACAGCACAAATTTCCTGGAGGGGAACACACCTAGCCAAGGCACTGGACGAGGTGATATCCCTAGTAAAGTGAGCTCTGACGCCTAGAGGCTAAGCAATACCGTGCAAAGGCTCAAAGGGGGCCTCCAGCAGCCCCTCCAGGACCACAGAGAGGTCCCAGGAGGGGAGGCACGGTCTGCAGGAAGGCCTCAGCCACCTGGCATCGTGCAGAAAATGCAGTGTGGACTTAAACTGAACTTATCTTTGTCCTTAATCCCTTTTAAATTAAGCCACAGGCGCCTCTCCGAGGCAATTAACACAACCATAGAACAGCCTATGGCCATTGCTTTGTGGCATGGAGCGTGAGGTCTATGGCTCAACGCAGCTCAGAGACTGCCTCAGGGCAAAGTCCCTCGCTACAGTCAAGCTCTCTCAGCAGGTCAGCCTGGTAGGCCTGCAAAACCACCATGTTGTGCAGGGATGCACCAGCTTGGCCTGCTGCCATGTAGGCCTTCCCCACAAGGGCTGAGGTGGCTCTACATGGTTTAGAAGGGAGCACCGGCCTTCTCCATGCCGGCAATGTAGGGGAGAGATAGCTCGCAAGCGCCTCTTCAACCCTGGACATGTCTGCATAACTATAATTTTCAAGCCCTATAATGGCTGAATAATCAGAGGAGGCCGGGGAAAAAAAGTCATGCCGAAGAAGGATTCTTCCGGTCAGACAGCACTAACTTCCTCTTCAGGCCAATTTAAATTTAATTTGCTGACAGCTCGCTTTAAAACATCAGTTAGCTCCTCGAATGCCATTGACTGCAGTGGCAGATCGATGGAGGAATTTCCCTCCTCGCTCTCGTTGAGCTTCTCAGAGCCCTACGCAGACAAAGAAATATCCACATCTGGGTCCGGAAAAATCACAGCGTGAGCTCCCAAAACTGAAGCGGGAATATTGGAGTCAGGGGAGAGGACAGGAGAATGGGAAGGACCCATCTCTTGTTCCGCTTCCGCCAACTCAACCTGCGAACCCAATGATCTAAGCCGCCGGGCCGCCATACCGGACGTGGGACCCGAGCCACGAGGCGCAGAAGCCTGGCCGGAAAATACAGCCAAGCAGGATCGGGGCTTATGGAGAGGAAACCTCCTGCAATGCATGCAGCCAGCTCCCTCGAGAGCCGACCGGGCATGCTCTTCTCCCAAACAAACAACACAAAGAGCATGTGTGTCATCCTCCGTGATAAAACGGGGGCACGGATGCACACACATTTAACACCATAAATCTCTTGTCTTGTTTCTGTCTAGACAGACAGGACAAACAATCGACACACATACATGGAGCGCTTCCTGAAGACCAAAAATGCTAGAGTGGACTTGCTGGCCAAATAACAGGCAAAAAGGTCATGAACCAAAAAGCGCAGTCCGTGTGGCAAACAAATCTGACAAACACAATCTAAAGAACACGAGAACAAAAACCATGAGAACAAAACACAATGGCAAACACAATGGAAAACAAAGAATGGTTGAGAAATGATTAGAAATAATCGTTTAAAGTATTGATAAATAATAAGATTCACTATAATTAATTAACATGAACATGGTTTTTGATGTTTTGTCCTAGATGGCGCTAACATACGACTCATTGGTGGCACCGACTCCTGCTCTGGTAGAGTGGAGATCCTGCATGATGGTCAGTGGGGAACAGTGTGTGATAATGACTGGGACCTGAATGATGCAGAGGTGGTGTGTAGACAGCTTGGATGTGGTAAAGCAGTCACCGCTCATCAAAATGCCCACTTTGGTCAGGGAAGTGGCCCAATATTGCTGAATAATATTCAGTGTTCTGGAAGTGAAAGCAACATCACACAGTGCTCTCATAGAGGATTTGGATCACACAACTGCAACCATGGTGAAGATGCTGGTGTTACTTGCTCAGGTACAGAAAAGCAGAGAATCAGCTCCAATCCACACTACAATATACTAAAGCTAAAATAGAGCCCTGACTCTTTCTTACACTTGCCAGCCACTGTAGATAATATATAAGAAATAAAACACCAGGGGATTTATTGTTAATAATTTTTGAGAAATCATTAACAACTAACAGAAATGGAATAATGAGAGATTCATTATCATAAATTAATATAACATGAATTTTGATGTTTGTCTTGTAAGGTAACATACGACTTATTGGTGGCACCGACTCCTGCTCTGGTAGAGTGGAGATCCTGCATGATGGTCAGTGGGGAACAGTGTGTGATAATGACTGGTACCTGAATGATGCAGAGGTGGTGTGTAGACAGCTTGGATGTGGTAAAGCAGTCACCGCTCATCAAAATGCCCACTTTGGTCAGGGAAGTGGCCCAATATTGCTGAATAATATTCAGTGTTCTGGAAGTGAAAGCAACATCACACAGTGCTCTCATAGAGGATTTGGATCACACAACTGCAACCATGGTGAAGATGCTGGTGTTACTTGCTCAGGTACAGAAAAGCAGAGAATCAGCTCCAATCCACACTACAATATACTAAAGCTAAAATAGAGCCCTGACTCTTTCTTACACTTGCCAGCCACTGTAGATAATATATAAGAAATAAAACACCAGGGGGTTTATTGTTAATAATTTTTGAGAAATCATTAACAACTAACAGAAATGGAATAATGAGAGATTCATTATCATAAATTAATATAACATGAATTTTGATGTTTGTCTTGTAAGGTAACATACGACTTATTGGTGGCACCGACTCCTGCTCTGGTAGAGTGGAGATCCTGCATGATGGTCAGTGGGGAACAGTGTGTGATAATGACTGGAACCTGAATGTTGCAGAGGTGGTGTGTAGACAGCTTGGATGTGGTAAAGCTGTCACCGCTCATCAAAGTGCCCACTTTGGTCAGGGAAGTGGCCCAATATTGCTGAATAATATTCAGTGTTCTGGAAGTGAAAGCAACATCACACAGTGCTCTCATAGTGGATTTGGATCACACAACTGCAGCCATGGTGACGATGCTGGTGTTACTTGCTCAGGTACATGTTGTAAGATTATTTTCCCTCTCAAATTATGTTAATATGTAATTTTATGTTATAAATAATTGTTATTTTTTATTAATTAAATTAAACAACACATAGTACATTTTATATATTACAGTTACATTTAATATGGCAGAATATGCATGAACTTTATTCATGTTTTTTATGTCAGACGAATACAAACTGGGATGCATGTCCCCTCTAATAGGACAGGACAATTTTGGAGAAAAATGCTGAATATTTTGTCTAAAAAACAGATCTGCAGTGAAACGAAACTTCTCACTGTCACGAGGCCTGAACACCAGAGGGAGCCGTCGCCCGAATATTAACTTTTTCTGCTCACTTCCGGTTCTATGACCTATATAAACCGCACGCTACCTTAGTTTCATTGCGAAGCATTGTTTCCTTTGTGTTACCTGCCAAGCCTTGATTTATCGATAGTCTCGTTTCCTCGTGTATGACCTTGCTCGTTTTTCTTCTGACTTCGTTTTTTGAACTAGCGTTTTGGTTTTGACTTTCTCTTCATTGCTTTCTGGTTTTCGACTCTATCTTTTCCGTGACCTCGACCAAGATCTTTGCCTTTGGCCCTTTACCTCATCCGCGTATGGATTCTAATACTCCTACGTCTGACGGGACGTTACAGAATGCTTCGCCAGAGATGAGTCCAGCGGATATGCAAGCGGCACTGTGGCGGCAGCGCGTCCTTATTCAAGCTTACCAGGCGGAGGTCGACGCGCTGAAGGCAGCTAACCAACAGCTCCAGCAGCAGCCACTGGATCAGGCAGCAGCCGCCGCGCCAGCGCATGACGCCCGCCGCGAACTTACTCATTTTGCCCTTCCTGAGAAGTTTGACGGATCCACCGATCGTTGCCAAGGTTTTCTTCGTCAGTGTGATAACTATTTCGCTCACCAACCTGAGGCTTACCGCGACGAAAGAACCAGGTGCGCGTTCATATTATCCTTACTAACCGGTAGAGCGCTAGATTGGGCAGCAGCAGTTTGGGATTCTGACCCCCAAGTTAAATCATCCGCGGATTATTTCGCTAATTTAATTAAGGAAGTGTTCGAATACCCGGCGGGCGGCAAGGATGTTTCCGTTCAGCTGCTGGAATTACGCCAGGGGAGGGACGCCGCCGCGGATTATGCTATAAAATTCCGCACGTTGGCAGCGCAGTCGGGATGGAATGCTACTGCACTCATGGCGGTCTTCCGCGAGGGGCTCAACCCGGAGTTACAAGCAGAGATGGCATGCCGTGAAACGAACGTCACGTTGTCCCAATATATTTCCACTGCCATCCGTCTGGATAACCTGCGTTGCCAGCACCGCCCTACAGCCGCCACCTCACGCCCCCTGCCGCGTTATAAAATGGAGGAGCGACCGCACACAGAGGATTATTCTGAACCCATGCAGCTGGGAAGGGCACGAGTCACAGCAGAGGAACGTGAACGGCGTACTAAACTCAACCTCTGCTTCTACTTTGGAAAACCCAGTCATAGAGTGATCCGATGTCCTGAAATATCATCTACGCCACAGGTAGAAAACATAGTTCACTTATCCAAAGTTTCTCTTCTGGCATATCTTCTCCTTGCTCATTCTCAGTTTTTCGTCACAGCAGTAATTGACTCGGGTTCAGCGGTCAACCTCATGGACGAGATGCTGGTGCGCAATCTACACATCCCCACAGTCCCATGCATTCCCCCGCTCAGAGTGACTGCCATCGATGATCAGCCCATCGGAGGGGGCCTCATTTCTCGGCAAACCCAACCTATCGACCTCCAACTTGGATTATTCCATCATGAACGTTTATCGTTCTTTGTCATCTCCTCCCCGTCCAACCCCATAGTGCTGGGCCTTCCATGGCTACAGCTTCACGACCCAGACATCTCCTGGAAGGATGGTGACCTCCGACAGTGGGCCCCTTTCTGCATAAAGAACTGTTTTTTGAACCACACTCCACGTCCATGCCTCGCTACTTCCATTGAAAGCCCAGCTTCGTCCACTCCCACTTTGCTCCCTCCTGAATACTACGAACTATGTGAAGTGTTTAGTAAGGAAAAAGCAACCAGGCTCCCACCACACAGACCATGGGACTGCACCATTGAACTCCTCCCCAATGCCATCCCTCCTAAGAACCGAGTTAACCCTCTCTCCATCCCAGAAAAGAAAGCTATGGAGGACTACATCGAAGAAGCCCTTGCAGCGGGTTATATACGGCCCTCTACATCTCTGGCGGCGGCGGGTTTCTTCTTTGTGGAAAAGAAGGATGGAGGGCTCCGCCCATGCATTGACTATCGCGGTTTGAACGCTATCACCGTGCCCTACCCTTATCCTCTCCCCTTAGTTCCAACCGCCCTTGAACAGCTACAAGGGGCCAAGGTGTTCACCAAACTCGACCTACGCAGTGCCTACAAACTGATCAGGATAAGAGAAGGAGACGAATGGAAGACTGCTTTCCACACCACTAATGGACACTACGAGTACCTAGTCATGCCTTACGGGCTCACTAACGCCCCGGCGGTGTTTCAATCCATGATAAATGAGATATTCAGGGACATGCTCCACAGCCACGTAATAGCCTACATTGACGACATTTTGATCTACTCATCAGACTTGAAACAACATGTTTCCCACGTTCGAGCAGTCCTCCACCGCCTGGCAACCCATAACCTCTTCGTGAAGTTGGAAAAGTGTGAGTTCCACCGTTCCTCCATCACGTTTCTCGGTTACGTGATTTCTCAAACGGGGGTGGAGATGGACCAGTCAAAAGTGTCCGCGATCATGTCCTGGCCTGAGCCCACCAATGTTAAAGGCCTCCAACGATTCCTGGGGTTTGCTAACTTTTATCGCCGTTTCATCCGGAACTATAGCACCATAGCCAGTCCCCTGACCTCGTTATTAAAGGGGAAACCACAGAAACTAAAATGGACTGATCAAGCCCGAACAGCCTTCGATAAGCTTAAGCACAGCTTCTCCTCCGCCCCTATACTCCGACACCCACGACCTGACTTACCTTTTACAGTAGAAGTGGACGCCTCGAACAGCGGGGTGGCAGCAGTACTTTCTCAACGCCAGCCGGAGTCCGGCAAACTACATCCCTGTGCCTTCTACTCTCGGAAACTAACACCGGCGGAATTGAATTACGACGTGGGCAATAAGGAACTTCTAGCTATGAAGGTTGCCCTCGAGGAATGGAGACATTGGTTGGAGGGGGCAGCTCACCCGTTCCTCATACTCACAGATCACCGTAACCTGGCGTACCTCCGAGAAGCTAAGCGCCTCAATCCACGCCAAGCCAGGTGGGCCTTATTTTTCTCACGGTTCAAGTTCACGGTCACCTATCGTCCCGGCACAAAGAACAGGAAAGCAGACGCCCTCTCTAGAATCCATGAGGTCAGCGAATCACCCTCACACCCGAGTAATATACTCCCACCATCCGTTTTAGTAGGCCCCATTCGTTGGGATTTCATAGGAGAAATTGAAAGGGCTTACACCTCCGAGGCTCCTCCCCCAAATTGTCCACCCTCCAAACATTATGTTCCCACCACGTACCGTCTAAGACTGATCAGGTGCACGCACGAATGCCCCAGCTCCGGCCACCCTGGCATCCATCGTACGGCCCAATTGCCGCGTCACACCTTTTGGTGGCCTTCTCTTCTCCAGGATGTAGAAAGGTTTGTACGCTCATGCTCCATTCCCGAACCGATCGCCATCTGCCTGAGGGCCTGTTGGAGCCCCTACCCGTCCCACGCCGTCCCTGGTCTCACATTTCTATTGACTTTCTCACTGACCTCCCCGACTCACAGGGCTTCACAACCATCATGGTTATCATTGACCGGTTTTCCAAGGCATGCAAATTAGTTCCCATAAAGGGATTACCTACTTCCATGGAGACCGCCGTAGCCATTTTCCACAACGTCTTCCGGAATTTTGGGCTCCCCGAGGACATTGTATCGGATCGGGGGCCACAGTTTACCTCCAGGGTCTGGCAGGAGTTCTGCAAGCAACTGAGAATCAAAGTCACACTGAGCTCAGGATACCACCCCCAATCTAACGGGCAAGCCGAACGTCTGAACCAAGAACTAGGAAGGTTTTTGAGGGCTTACTGCAGTAAGGAACAGCATCGATGGAGTGAATTCCTCCCATGGGCCGAATACGCTCAGAACTCCCTCACCCATTCCTCTACGGGGCTGACACCCTTCCAATGTGTTTTTGGCTATCAACCCCCCCTGTTCCCGTGGTCCGGGGAGCCCTCAGACGTCCCCGCGGTGGACGAATGGTCCAGGCGAAGCCAGGAGATCTGGGAACGAGCCCATGTTCGCCTTCAACGGGCTTCATCCACCTGGTTAATCCCGTCTCGTTTCACCTAGAGCTGCCTGCCTCCTACCGCCTCGCACCCACCTTTCATGTATCGCTGCTCAAGCCCTATCACGAGCCACAGACCGCGGACCCCTCTGCCCATGAGCCACCCCCTCCCCTGGACATTGACGGTTCCCTCGCCTATCGGGTTCACACCATCCTTAACTCGCGTCATCAGGGCCGCCGCCTCCAATACTTGGTGGACTGGGAGGGATATGGCCCGGAGGAGCGATGCTGGGTCAATGCAAACGATATCCTGGACCCCGGTCTCATAGATGAATTCCACCTGAACTTTCCCCACAGACCCGCCCCTCGCCCGTGGGGACGCCCTCGACGCCGAACACCTGGAGGTGTTCTTAGACGGGGGGGTTCTGTCACGAGGCCTGAACACCAGAGGGAGCCGTCGCCCAAATATTAACTGTTTCTGCTCACTTCCGGTTCTATGACCTATATAAACCGCACGCTACCTTAGTTTCATTGCGAAGCATTGTTTCCTTTGTGTTACCTGCCAAGCCTTGATTTATCGATAGTCTCGTTTCCTCGTGTATGGCCTTGCTCGTTTTTCTTCTGACTTCGTTTTTTGGACTAGCGTTTTGGTTTTGACTTTCTCTTCATTGCTTTCTGGTTTTCGACTCTATCTTTTCCGTGACCTCGACCAAGATCTTAGCCTTTGGCCCTTTACCTCATCCGCGTATGGATGCTAATACTCCTACGTCTGACGGGACGTTACACTCACACAATACAAATAATTAGCATGTAGTTTAAGATTAATTACCCAATTCAAATGATGAAAATTTTATATTTTAATATTTTTTATGTAAAAGACATTTTGAGATATTATTAACTACTAACAGAAATAGAATCCTAAGAAATTCATTATCATAAATTAATATGATGTGCATTTTGCTGTTTCTCTTGTAAGGTAACATGCGACTCATTGGTGGCAACAACAACTGCTCTGGTAGAGTGGAGATCCTGCATGATGGTCAGTGGGGAACAGTGTGTGATAATGACTGGGACCTGAATGATGCAGAGGTGGTGTGTAGACAGCTTGGATGTGGTAAAGCGGTCACCGCTCATCAAAATGCCCACTTTGGTCAGGGAAGTGGCCCAATATGGCTGGATAATGTTCAGTGTTCTGGAAGTGAAAGCAACATCACACAGTGCTCTCATAGAGATTTTGGATCACACGAGTGCAGCCATGGTGAAGATGCTGGTGTTACTTGCTCAGGTACAGAAAAGCAGAGAATCAGCTCCAGTCCACACTACAATATACTAAAGCTAAAATAGAGCTCTGACTCTTTCTTGTACCTGCCAGCCACACAGCAGGGCGTCTGCTTTTTATAGGATTATTTTTACTGTCACTTTGCAAATATTTAAGATTTGTATTAATTAAAAACAACACATTGGGTTAAAAATAACAACTCTAGTAAGAAATTAGATTTAAAATGTTTTAGCATGCAGTTTAAGATTAATTACCCAATTCAAATGATGAAAATTTTCTATTTTAATATTTTTTATGTTAAACACATTTTTTATTTCAATGTGTATCCCACCGAAGTTTTGAACGTGTGCAACTACTAATTCGAAAAGTTCAAGAACTACACCAGGCTACATATGTAACCCGGTTCCCTGAGAAGTGAACGAGTCGCTGCGTCATGACTGACGCTATGGGAACACTTTGTCGAGGAAGTTGTGTCTGAAGCTCTGTGTGCACACATGCCAATTTATTGGCTCAGATAGGACACAAGATGGAGGAATACATGTCAGCAAGTCCATAAGGGCATCTAGGTCACATCACTCCAGCTTCTATTTGTTTGAAGGAAGTGCGAGTGGACACCCGGGGTGTGGCCAGCGACACAGTGTCTCGTTCCCTTCTCAGGAAACATACAGTTTTGCTCAAAATTATTCATACCCTTGGTATTTTCATAGTGATTTAAGTTGTCTTCTGTGATGAAGAATGAGTTTTATAATACTTTCATATATTTAATATGTGACAAACAACTGAAGAAATAACAACATGTGATATTTCAAGAAACCTGACATTTCATTGTTTTTTATGGACAAATATTCAAAAATCACCATGTTCAAAATGATTCCTACCTTTTATATTACAATGTTTCAATAATCAATAGAAAAGCTTCTTTTCTTAATGACAGGCTGTAAACGCTTCTTGTAGGTCTCCACAAAATTTCTACAGATCTGCTGCGGCAGGTTTCCTCACTCTTCCTTCGCTAAAGCCTCCAGTTGGTGGTTGATTTGGAAGGCTTCCTAGCCCTGAGCCAGATCTTTAACTCTCTCCACAAATTCTCAGTTGGGTTCAGGTCAGGGCTGATTCGCTGAAAGGTGGATCTTGATACCATCTCCCCTGCTTGGTTGAGAGTGTCTAATAGAGCTTTGGTGGTGATATGGGGGTTGGTTGCATCTTGGCAGATCTTTCTATCGACTCTAGAGGATACTTTGCACTTCCTGCCACGCCTATCCAGGTTTTTGACAGCGTTGAACATCTTGAATTTCTTGATGATACTCTGTACGGTTGATACAGGGAATTCCAGATCTTTCAAAATTGCCTTGTAGCCTTTGCCTCCACTATGGGCATTGACCAGACATGTACGAAGATCATGACTGAGTTCTTTCTTCTTTGCCATGGTGACAGTGACTGAGAATAATGAAAGCTTTGCCCCATTAATTATACTTTACAGAGCAGGTGCTACCATTTAACATTATTAGGCCTAAATTGATTACACCCTAAATTGATTAAATTGATTATAGTCACTGGAGTGTGAAACCACGTGCACTTTCACAAAATAAAGATTTTTTTCTGAGATTGGGAATAGGGTATGATTAATTTTGAACAGGCTCAAAAGAGAATCTCTGGCCATATCTATTGGTATACAAATGAAGTTTAGCTAACACATATGTGGGGTTGTGCATAACTAATGTATATTGAATACAATGGAAGTTTCGCTAAAGTAGTTTTTATGAATGAAAAAAAAAAACTATTGATTTGTCCAAGTGGTATGAATAATTTTAAGCACAACTGTACATAACCTTGTGTAGTTCCCTTTCTTGGGAATTCAATGCTGCGTCATGACTGATGCTATGGGAATATCAATACCCACGCTGCAACACACCGGTCAATGTCTGTCCCCGGGGCCGTGAGAGAGCACGAGCAAACAAGGAATAGGATATCAATCAGCTCTGAAGGACCTGGGACCCTGGAGTGGGGTCCTGGTCCAGGTTACAGAACCTGATAAAGGTGTGCAGAGAGGACCAGCCTGCCACAGCACAAATTTCCTGGAGGGGAACACACCTAGCCAAGGCACTGGACGAGGTGATATCCCTAGTAAAGTGAGCTCTGACGCCTAGAGGCTAAGCAATACCGTGCAAAGGCTCAAAGGGGGCCTCCAGCAGCCCCTCCAGGACCACAGAGAGGTCCCAGGAGGGGAGGCACGGTCTGCAGGAAGGCCTCAGCCACCTGGCATCGTGCAGAAAATGCAGTGTGGACTTAAACTGAACTTATCTTTGTCCTTAATCCCTTTTAAATTAAGCCACAGGCGCCTCTCCGAGGCAATTAACACAACCATAGAACAGCCTATGGCCATTGCTTTGTGGCATGGAGCGTGAGGTCTATGGCTCAACGCAGCTCAGAGACTGCCTCAGGGCAAAGTCCCTCGCTACAGTCAAGCTCTCTCAGCAGGTCAGCCTGGTAGGCCTGCAAAACCACCATGTTGTGCAGGGATGCACCAGCTTGGCCTGCTGCCATGTAGGCCTTCCCCACAAGGGCTGAGGTGGCTCTACATGGTTTAGAAGGGAGCACCGGCCTTCTCCATGCCGGCAATGTAGGGGAGAGATAGCTCGCAAGCGCCTCTTCAACCCTGGACATGTCTGCATAACTATAATTTTCAAGCCCTATAATGGCTGAATAATCAGAGGAGGCCGGGGAAAAAAAGTCATGCCGAAGAAGGATTCTTCCGGTCAGACAGCACTAACTTCCTCTTCAGGCCAATTTAAATTTAATTTGCTGACAGCTCGCTTTAAAACATCAGTTAGCTCCTCGAATGCCATTGACTGCAGTGGCAGATCGATGGAGGAATTTCCCTCCTCGCTCTCGTTGAGCTTCTCAGAGCCCTACGCAGACAAAGAAATATCCACATCTGGGTCCGGAAAAATCACAGCGTGAGCTCCCAAAACTGAAGCGGGAATATTGGAGTCAGGGGAGAGGACAGGAGAATGGGAAGGACCCATCTCTTGTTCCGCTTCCGCCAACTCAACCTGCGAACCCAATGATCTAAGCCGCCGGGCCGCCATACCGGACGTGGGACCCGAGCCACGAGGCGCAGAAGCCTGGCCGGAAAATACAGCCAAGCAGGATCGGGGCTTATGGAGAGGAAACCTCCTGCAATGCATGCAGCCAGCTCCCTCGAGAGCCGACCGGGCATGCTCTTCTCCCAAACAAACAACACAAAGAGCATGTGTGTCATCCTCCGTGATAAAACGGGGGCACGGATGCACACACATTTAACACCATAAATCTCTTGTCTTGTTTCTGTCTAGACAGACAGGACAAACAATCGACACACATACATGGAGCGCTTCCTGAAGACCAAAAATGCTAGAGTGGACTTGCTGGCCAAATAACAGGCAAAAAGGTCATGAACCAAAAAGCGCAGTCCGTGTGGCAAACAAATCTGACAAACACAATCTAAAGAACACGAGAACAAAAACCATGAGAACAAAACACAATGGCAAACACAATGGAAAACAAAGAATGGTTGAGAAATGATTAGAAATAATCGTTTAAAGTATTGATAAATAATAAGATTCACTATAATTAATTAACATGAACATGGTTTTTGATGTTTTGTCCTAGATGGCGCTAACATACGACTCATTGGTGGCACCGACTCCTGCTCTGGTAGAGTGGAGATCCTGCATGATGGTCAGTGGGGAACAGTGTGTGATAATGACTGGGACCTGAATGATGCAGAGGTGGTGTGTAGACAGCTTGGATGTGGTAAAGCAGTCACCGCTCATCAAAATGCCCACTTTGGTCAGGGAAGTGGCCCAATATTGCTGAATAATATTCAGTGTTCTGGAAGTGAAAGCAACATCACACAGTGCTCTCATAGAGGATTTGGATCACACAACTGCAACCATGGTGAAGATGCTGGTGTTACTTGCTCAGGTACAGAAAAGCAGAGAATCAGCTCCAATCCACACTACAATATACTAAAGCTAAAATAGAGCCCTGACTCTTTCTTACACTTGCCAGCCACTGTAGATAATATATAAGAAATAAAACACCAGGGGATTTATTGTTAATAATTTTTGAGAAATCATTAACAACTAACAGAAATGGAATAATGAGAGATTCATTATCATAAATTAATATAACATGAATTTTGATGTTTGTCTTGTAAGGTAACATACGACTTATTGGTGGCACCGACTCCTGCTCTGGTAGAGTGGAGATCCTGCATGATGGTCAGTGGGGAACAGTGTGTGATAATGACTGGTACCTGAATGATGCAGAGGTGGTGTGTAGACAGCTTGGATGTGGTAAAGCAGTCACCGCTCATCAAAATGCCCACTTTGGTCAGGGAAGTGGCCCAATATTGCTGAATAATATTCAGTGTTCTGGAAGTGAAAGCAACATCACACAGTGCTCTCATAGAGGATTTGGATCACACAACTGCAACCATGGTGAAGATGCTGGTGTTACTTGCTCAGGTACAGAAAAGCAGAGAATCAGCTCCAATCCACACTACAATATACTAAAGCTAAAATAGAGCCCTGACTCTTTCTTACACTTGCCAGCCACTGTAGATAATATATAAGAAATAAAACACCAGGGGATTTATTGTTAATAATTTTTGAGAAATCATTAACAACTAACAGAAATGGAATAATGAGAGATTCATTATCATAAATTAATATAACATGAATTTTGATGTTTGTCTTGTAAGGTAACATACGACTTATTGGTGGCACCGACTCCTGCTCTGGTAGAGTGGAGATCCTGCATGATGGTCAGTGGGGAACAGTGTGTGATAATGACTGGTACCTGAATGATGCAGAGGTGGTGTGTAGACAGCTTGGATGTGGTAAAGCAGTCACCGCTCATCAAAATGCCCACTTTGGTCAGGGAAGTGGCCCAATATTGCTGAATAATATTCAGTGTTCTGGAAGTGAAAGCAACATCACACAGTGCTCTCATAGAGGATTTGGATCACACAACTGCAACCATGGTGAAGATGCTGGTGTTACTTGCTCAGGTACAGAAAAGCAGAGAATCAGCTCCAATCCACACTACAATATACTAAAGCTAAAATAGAGCCCTGACTCTTTCTTACACTTGCCAGCCACTGTAGATAATATATAAGAAATAAAACACCAGGGGGTTTATTGTTAATAATTTTTGAGAAATCATTAACAACTAACAGAAATGGAATAATGAGAGATTCATTATCATAAATTAATATGACATGAATTTTGATGTTTGTCTTGTAAGGTAACATACGACTTATTGGTGGCACCGACTCCTGCTCTGGTAGAGTGGAGATCCTGCATGATGGTCAGTGGGGAACAGTGTGTGATAATGACTGGAACCTGAATGTTGCAGAGGTGGTGTGTAGACAGCTTGGATGTGGTAAAGCTGTCACCGCTCATCAAAGTGCCCACTTTGGTCAGGGAAGTGGCCCAATATTGCTGAATAATATTCAGTGTTCTGGAAGTGAAAGCAACATCACACAGTGCTCTCATAGTGGATTTGGATCACACAACTGCAGACATGGTGACGATGCTGGTGTTACTTGCTCAGGTACATGTTGTAAGATTATTTTCACTCTCAAATTATGTTAATATGTAATTTTATGTTATAAATAATTGTTATTTTTTATTAATTAAATTAAACAACACATAGTACATTTTATATATTACAGTTACATTTAATATGGCAGAATATGCATGAACTTTATTCATGTTTTTTATGTCAGACGAATACAAACTGGGATGCATGTCCCCTCTAATAGGACAGGACAATTTTGGAGAAAAATGCTGAATATTTTGTCTAAAAAACAGATCTGCAGTGAAACGAAACTTCTCACTGTCACGAGGCCTGAACACCAGAGGGAGCCGTCGCCCGAATATTAACTTTTTCTGCTCACTTCCGGTTCTATGACCTATATAAACCGCACGCTACCTTAGTTTCATTGCGAAGCATTGTTTCCTTTGTGTTACCTGCCAAGCCTTGATTTATCGATAGTCTCGTTTCCTCGTGTATGACCTTGCTCGTTTTTCTTCTGACTTCGTTTTTTGAACTAGCGTTTTGGTTTTGACTTTCTCTTCATTGCTTTCTGGTTTTCGACTCTATCTTTTCCGTGACCTCGACCAAGATCTTTGCCTTTGGCCCTTTACCTCATCCGCGTATGGATTCTAATACTCCTACGTCTGACGGGACGTTACAGAATGCTTCGCCAGAGATGAGTCCAGCGGATATGCAAGTGGCACTGTGGCGGCAGCGCGTCCTTATTCAAGCTTACCAGGCGGAGGTCGACGCGCTGAAGGCAGCTAACCAACAGCTCCAGCAGCAGCCACTGGATCAGGCAGCAGCCGCCGCGCCAGCGCATGACGCCCGCCGCGAACTTCCTCATTTTGCCCTTCCTGAGAAGTTTGACGGATCCACCGATCGTTGCCAAGGTTTTCTTCGTCAGTGTGATAACTATTTCGCTCACCAACCTGAGGCTTACCGCGACGAAAGAACCAGGTGCGCGTTCATATTATCCTTACTAACCGGTAGAGCGCTAGATTGGGCAGCAGCAGTTTGGGATTCTGACCCCCAAGTTAAATCATCCGCGGATTATTTCGCTAATTTAATTAAGGAAGTGTTCGAATACCCGGCGGGCGGCAAGGATGTTTCCGTTCAGCTGCTGGAATTACGCCAGGGGAGGGACGCCGCCGCGGATTATGCTATAAAATTCCGCACGTTGGCAGCGCAGTCGGGATGGAATGCTACTGCACTCATGGCGGTCTTCCGCGAGGGGCTCAACCCGGAGTTACAAGCAGAGATGGCATGCCGTGAAACGAACGTCACGTTGTCCCAATATATTTCCACTGCCATCCGTCTGGATAACCTGCGTTGCCAGCACCGCCCTACAGCCGCCACCTCACGCCCCCTGCCGCGTTATAAAATGGAGGAGCGACCGCACACAGAGGATTATTCTGAACCCATGCAGCTGGGAAGGGCACGAGTCACAGCAGAGGAACGTGAACGGCGTACTAAACTCAACCTCTGCTTCTACTTTGGAAAACCCAGTCATAGAGTGATCCGATGTCCTGAAATATCATCTACGCCACAGGTAGAAAACATAGTTCACTTATCCAAAGTTTCTCTTCTGGCATATCTTCTCCTTGCTCATTCTCAGTTTTTCGTCACAGCAGTAATTGACTCGGGTTCAGCGGTCAACCTCATGGACGAGATGCTGGTGCGCAATCTACACATCCCCACAGTCCCATGCATTCCCCCGCTCAGAGTGACTGCCATCGATGATCAGCCCATCGGAGGGGGCCTCATTTCTCGGCAAACCCAACCTATCGACCTCCAACTTGGATTATTCCATCATGAACGTTTATCGTTCTTTGTCATCTCCTCCCCGTCCAACCCCATAGTGCTGGGCCTTCCATGGCTACAGCTTCACGACCCAGACATCTCCTGGAAGGATGGTGACCTCCGACAGTGGGCCCCTTTCTGCATAAAGAACTGTTTTTTGAACCACACTCCACGTCCATGCCTCGCTACTTCCATTGAAAGCCCAGCTTCGTCCAGTCCCACTTTGCTCCCTCCTGAATACTACGAACTATGTGAAGTGTTTAGTAAGGAAAAAGCAACCAGGCTCCCACCACACAGACCATGGGACTGCACCATTAAACTCCTCCCCAATGCCATCCCTCCTAAGAACCGAGTTTACCCTCTCTCCATCCCAGAAAAGAAAGCTATGGAGGACTACATCGAAGAAGCCCTTGCAGCGGGTTATATACGGCCCTCTACATCTCTGGCGGCGGCGGGTTTCTTCTTTGTGGAAAAGAAGGATGGAGGGCTCCGCCCATGCATTGACTATCGCGGTTTGAACGCTATCACCGTGCCCTACCCTTATCCTCTCCCCTTAGTTCCAACCGCCCTTGAACAGCTACAAGGGGCCAAGGTGTTCACCAAACTCGACCTACGCAGTGCCTACAAACTGATCAGGATAAGAGAAGGAGACGAATGGAAGACTGCTTTCCACACCACTAATGGACACTACGAGTACCTAGTCATGCCTTACGGGCTCACTAACGCCCCGGCGGTGTTTCAATCCATGATAAATGAGATATTCAGGGACATTCTCCACAGCCACGTAATAGCCTACATTGACGACATTTTGATCTACTCATCAGACTTGAAACAACATGTTTCCCACGTTCGAGCAGTCCTCCACCGCCTGGCAACCCATAACCTCTTCGTGAAGTTGGAAAAGTGTGAGTTCCACCGTTCCTCCATCACGTTTCTCGGTTACGTGATTTCTCAAACGGGGGTGGAGATGGACCAGTCAAAAGTGTCCGCGATCATGTCCTGGCCTGAGCCCACCAATGTTAAAGGCCTCCAACGATTCCTGGGGTTTGCTAACTTTTATCGCCGTTTCATCCGGAACTATAGCACCATAGCCAGTCCCCTGACCTCGTTATTAAAGGGGAAACCACAGAAACTAAAATGGACTGATCAAGCCCGAACAGCCTTCGATAAGCTTAAGCACAGCTTCTCCTCCGCCCCTATACTCCGACACCCACGACCTGACTTACCTTTTACAGTAGAAGTGGACGCCTCGAACAGCGGGGTGGCAGCAGTACTTTCTCAACGCCAGCCGGAGTCCGGCAAACTACATCCCTGTGCCTTCTACTCTCGGAAACTAACACCGGCGGAATTGAATTACGACGTGGGCAATAAGGAACTTCTAGCTATGAAGGTTGCCCTCGAGGAATGGAGACATTGGTTGGAGGGGGCAGCTCACCCGTTCCTCATACTCACAGATCACCGTAACCTGGCGTACCTCCGAGAAGCTAAGCGCCTCAATCCACGCCAAGCCAGGTGGGCCTTATTTTTCTCACGGTTCAAGTTCACGGTCACCTATCGTCCCGGCACAAAGAACAGGAAAGCAGACGCCCTCTCTAGAATCCATGAGGTCAGCGAATCACCCTCACACCCGAGTAATATACTCCCACCATCCGTTTTAGTAGGCCCCATTCGTTGGGATTTCATAGGAGAAATTGAAAGGGCTTACACCTCCGAGGCTCCTCCCCCAAATTGTCCACCCTCCAAACATTATGTTCCCACCACGTACCGTCTAAGACTGATCAGGTGCACGCACGAATGCCCCAGCTCCGGCCACCCTGGCATCCATCGTACGGCCCAATTGCCGCGTCACACCTTTTGGTGGCCTTCTCTTCTCCAGGATGTAGAAAGGTTTGTACGCTCATGCTCCATTCCCGAACCGATCGCCATCTGCCTGAGGGCCTGTTGGAGCCCCTACCCGTCCCACGCCGTCCCTGGTCTCACATTTCTATTGACTTTCTCACTGACCTCCCCGACTCACAGGGCTTCACAACCATCATGGTTATCATTGACCGGTTTTCCAAGGCATGCAAATTAGTTCCCATAAAGGGATTACCTACTTCCATGGAGACCGCCGTAGCCATTTTCCACAACGTCTTCCGGAATTTTGGGCTCCCCGAGGACATTGTATCGGATCGGGGGCCACAGTTTACCTCCAGGGTCTGGCAGGAGTTCTGCAAGCAACTGAGAATCAAAGTCACACTGAGCTCAGGATACCACCCCCAATCTAACGGGCAAGCCGAACGTCTGAACCAAGAACTAGGAAGGTTTTTGAGGGCTTACTGCAGTAAGGAACAGCATCGATGGAGTGAATTCCTCCCATGGGCCGAATACGCTCAGAACTCCCTCACCCATTCCTCTACGGGGCTGACACCCTTCCAATGTGTTTTTGGCTATCAACCCCCCCTGTTCCCGTGGTCCGGGGAGCCCTCAGACGTCCCCGCGGTGGACGAATGGTCCAGGCGAAGCCAGGAGATCTGGGAACGAGCCCATGTTCGCCTTCAACGGGCTTCATCCACCTGGTTAATCCCGTCTCGTTTCACCTAGAGCTGCCTGCCTCCTACCGCCTCGCACCCACCTTTCATGTATCGCTGCTCAAGCCCTATCACGAGCCACAGACCGCGGACCCCTCTGCCCATGAGCCACCCCCTCCCCTGGACATTGACGGTTCCCTCGCCTATCGGGTTCACACCATCCTTAACTCGCGTCATCAGGGCCGCCGCCTCCAATACTTGGTGGACTGGGAGGGATATGGCCCGGAGGAGCGATGCTGGGTCAATGCAAACGATATCCTGGACCCCGGTCTCATAGATGAATTCCACCTGAACTTTCCCCACAGACCCGCCCCTCGCCCGTGGGGACGCCCTCGACGCCGAACACCTGGAGGTGTTCTTAGACGGGGGGGTTCTGTCACGAGGCCTGAACACCAGAGGGAGCCGTCGCCCAAATATTAACTGTTTCTGCTCACTTCCGGTTCTATGACCTATATAAACCGCACGCTACCTTAGTTTCATTGCGAAGCATTGTTTCCTTTGTGTTACCTGCCAAGCCTTGATTTATCGATAGTCTCGTTTCCTCGTGTATGGCCTTGCTCGTTTTTCTTCTGACTTCGTTTTTTGGACTAGTGTTTTGGTTTTGACTTTCTCTTCATTGCTTTCTGGTTTTCGACTCTATCTTTTCCGTGACCTCGACCAAGATCTTAGCCTTTGGCCCTTTACCTCATCCGCGTATGGATGCTAATACTCCTACATCTGACGGGACGTTACACTCACACAATACAAATAATTAGCATGTAGTTTAAGATTAATTACCCAATTCAAATGATGAAAATTTTATATTTTAATATTTTTTATGTAAAAGACATTTTGAGATATTATTAACTACTAACAGAAATAGAATCCTAAGAAATTCATTATCATAAATTAATATGATGTGCATTTTGCTGTTTCTCTTGTAAGGTAACATGCGACTCATTGGTGGCAACAACAACTGCTCTGGTAGAGTGGAGATCCTGCATGATGGGCAGTGGGGAACAGTGTGTGATAATGACTGGGACCTGAATGATGCAGAGGTGGTGTGTAGACAGCTTGGATGTGGTAAAGCTGTCACCGCTCATCAAAATGCCCACTTTGGTCAGGGAAGTGGCCCAATATGGCTGGATAATGTTCAGTGTTCTGGAAGTGAAAGCAACATCACACAGTGCTCTCATAGAGATTTTGGATCACATGAGTGCAGCCATGGTGAAGATGCTGGTGTTACTTGCTCAGGTACAGAAAAGCAGAGAATCAGCTCCAGTCCACACTACAATATACTAAAGCTAAAATAGAGCTCTGACTCTTTCTTGTACCTGCCAGCCACACAGCAGGGCGTCTGCTTTTTATAGGATTATTTTTACTGTCACTTTGCAAATATTTAAGATTTGTATTAATTAAAAACAACACATTGGGTTAAAAATAACAACTCTAGTAAGAAATTAGATTTAAAATGTTTTAGCATGCAGTTTAAGATTAATTACCCAATTCAAATGATGAAAATTTTCTATTTTAATATTTTTTATGTTAAACACATTTTTTATTTCAATGTGTATCCCACCGAAGTTTTGAACGTGTGCAACTACTAATTCGAAAAGTTCAAGAACTACACCAGGCTACATATGTAACCCGGTTCCCTGAGAAGTGAACGAGTCGCTGCGTCATGACTGACTCTATGGGAACACTTTGTCGAGGAAGTTGTGTCTGAAGCTCTGTGTGCACACATGCCAATTTATTGGCTCAGATAGGACACAAGATGGAGGAATACATGTCAGCAAGTCCATAAGGGCATCTAGGTCACATCACTCCAGCTTCTATTTGTTTGAAGGAAGTGCGAGTGGACACCCGGGGTGTGGCCAGCGACACAGTGTCTCGTTCCCTTCTCAGGAAACATACAGTTTTGCTCAAAATTATTCATACCCTTGGTATTTTCATAGTGATTTAAGTTGTCTTCTGTGATGAAGAATGAGTTTTATAATACTTTCATATATTTAATATGTGACAAACAACTGAAGAAATAACAACATGTGATATTTCAAGAAACCTGACATTTCATTGTTTTTTATGGACAAATATTCAAAAATCACCATGTTCAAAATGATTCCTACCTTTTATATTACAATGTTTCAATAATCAATAGAAAAGCTTCTTTTCTTAATGACAGGCTGTAAACGCTTCTTGTAGGTCTCCACAAAATTTCTACAGATCTGCTGTGGCAGGTTTCCTCACTCTTCCTTCGCTAAAGCCTCCAGTTGGTGGTTGATTTGGAAGGCTTCCTAGCCCTGAGCCAGATCTTTAACACTCTCCACAAATTCTCAGTTGGGTTCAGGTCAGGGCTGATTCGCTGAAAGGTGGATCTTGATACCATCTCCCCTGCTTGGTTGAGAGTGTCTAATAGAGCTTTGGTGGTGATATGGGGGTTGGTTGCATCTTGGCAGATCTTTCTATCGACTCTAGAGGATACTTTGCACTTCCTGCCACGCCTATCCAGGTTTTTGACAGCGTTGAACATCTTGAATTTCTTGATGATACTCTGTACGGTTGATACAGGGAATTCCAGATCTTTCAAAATTGCCTTGTAGCCTTTGCCTCCACTATGGGCATTGACCAGACATGTACGAAGATCATGACTGAGTTCTTTCTTCTTTGCCATGGTGACAGTGACTGAGAATAATGAAAGCTTTGCCCCATTAATTATACTTTACAGAGCAGGTGCTACCATTTAACATTATTAGGCCTAAATTGATTACACCTAAATTGATTAAATTGATTATAGTCACTGGAGTGTGAAACCACGTGCACTTTCACAAAATAAAGATTTTTTTCTGAGATTGGGAATAGGGTATGATTAATTTTGAACAGGCTCAAAAGAGAATCTCTGGCCATATCTATTGGTATACAAATGAAGTTTAGCTAACACATATGTGGGGTTGTGCATAACTAATGTATATTGAATACAATGGAAGTTTCGCTAAAGTAGTTTTTATAAATGAAAAAAAAAAACTATTGATTTGTCCAAGTGGTATGAATAATTTTAAGCACAACTGTACATAACCTTGTGTAGTTCCCTTTCTTGGGAATTCAATGCTGCGTCATGACTGATGCTATGGGAATATCAATACCCACGCTGCAACACACCGGTCAATGTCTGTCCCCGGGGCCGTGAGAGAGCACGAGCAAACAAGGAATAGGATATCAATCAGCTCTGAAAGACCTGGGACCCTGGAGTGGGGTCCTGGTCCAGGTTACAGAACCTGATAAAGGTGTGCAGAGAGGACCAGCCTGCCACAGCACAAATTTCCTGGAGGGGAACACACCTAGCCAAGGCACTGGACGAGGTGATATCCCTAGTAAAGTGAGCTCTGACGCCTAGAGGCTAAGCAATACCGTGCAAAGGCTCAAAGGGGGCCTCCAGCAGCCCCTCCAGGACCACAGAGAGGTCCCAGGAGGGGAGGCACGGTCTGCAGGAAGGCCTCAGCCACCTGGCATCATGCAGAAAATGCAGTGTGGACTTAAACTGAACTTATCTTTGTCCTTAATCCCTTTTAAATTAAGCCACAGGCGCCTCTCCGAGGCAATTAACACAACCATAGAACAGCCTATGGCCATTGCTTTGTGGCATGGAGCGTGAGGTCTATGGCTCAACGCAGCTCAGAGACTGCCTCAGGGCAAAGTCCCTCGCTACAGTCAAGCTCTCTCAGCAGGTCAGCCTGGTAGGCCTGCAAAACCACCATGTTGTGCAGGGATGCACCAGCTTGGCCTGCTGCCATGTAGGCCTTCCCCACAAGGGCTGAGGTGGCTCTACATGGTTTAGAAGGGAGCACCGGCCTTCTCCATGCTGGCAATGTAGGGGAGAGATAGCTCGCAAGCGCCTCTTCAACCCTGGACATGTCTGCATAACTATAATTTTCAAGCCCTATAATGGCTGAATAATCAGAGGAGGCCGGGGAAAAAAAGTCATGCCGAAGAAGGATTCTTCCGGTCAGACAGCACTAACTTCCTCTTCAGGCCAATTTAAATTTAATTTGCTGACAGCTCGCGTTAAAACATCAGTTAGCTCCTCGAATGCCATTGACTGCAGTGGCAGATCGATGGAGGAATTTCCCTCCTCGCTGTCGTTGAGCTTCTCAGAGCCCTACGCAGACAAAGAAATATCCACATCTGGGTCCGGAAAAATCACAGCGTGAGCTCCCAAAACTGAAGCAGGAATATTGGAGTCAGGGGAGAGGACAGGAGAATGGGAAGGACCCATCTCTTGTTCCGCTTCCGCCAACTCAACCTGCGAACCCAATGATCTAAGCCGCCGGGCCGCCATACCGGACGTGGGACCCGAGCCACGAGGCGCAGAAGCCTGGCCGGAAAATACAGCCAAGCAGGATCGGGGCTTATGGAGAGGAAACCTCCTGCAATGCATGCAGCCAGCTCCCTCGAGAGCCGACCGGGCATGCTCTTCTCCCAAACAAACAACACAAAGAGCATGTGTGTCATCCTCCGTGATAAAACGGGGGCACGGATGCACACACATTTAACACCATAAATCTCTTGTCTTGTTTCTGTCTAGACAGACAGGACAGACCAAAAATGCTAGAGTGGACTTGCTGGCCATATAACAGGCAAAAAGGTCATGAACCAAAAAGCGCAGTCCGTGTGGCAAACAAATCTGACAAACACAATCTAAAGAACACGAGAACAAAAACCATGAGAACAAAACACAATGGCAAACACAATCGAAAACAAAGAATGGTTGAGAAATGATTAGAAATAATCATTTAAAGTATTGATAAATAATAAGATTCATTATAATTAATTAACATGAACATGGTTTTTGATGTTTTGTCCTAGATGGCTCTAACATACGACTCATTGGTGGCACCGACTCCTGCTCTGGTAGAGTGGAGATCCTGCATGATGGTCAGTGGGGAACAGTGTGTGATAATGACTGGGACCTGAATGATGCAGAGGTGGTGTGTAGACAGCTTGGATGTGGTAAAGCAGTCACCGCTCATCAAAATGCCCACTTTGGTCAGGGAAGTGGCCCAATATTGGTGAATCATATTCAGTGTTCTGGAAGTGAAAGCAACATCACACAGTGCTCTCATAGAGGATTTGGATCACACAACTGCAGCCATGGTGAAGATGCTGGTGTTACTTGCTCAGGTACAGAAAAGCAGAGAATCAGCTCCAATCCACACTACAATATACTAAAGCTAAAATAGAGCCCTGACTCTTTCTTACACTTGCCAGCCACTGTAGATAATATATAAGAAATAAAACACCAGGGGGTTTATTGTTAATAATTTTTGAGAAATCATTAACAACTAACAGAAATGGAATAATGAGAGATTCATTATCATAAATTAATATAACATGAATTTTGATGTTTGTCTTGTAAGGTAACATACGACTTATTGGTGGCACCGACTCCTGCTCTGGTAGAGTGGAGATCCTGCATGATGGTCAGTGGGGAACAGTGTGTGATGATGACTGGGACCTGAATGATGCAGAGGTGGTGTGTAGACAGCTTGGATGTGGTAAAGCTGTCACCGCTCATCAAAATGCCCACTTTGGTCAGGGAAGTGGCCCAATATTGCTGAATAATATTCAGTGTTCTGGAAGTGAAAGCAACATCACACAGTGCTCTCATATTGGATTTGGATCACACAACTGCAGCCATGGTGACGATGCTGGTGTTACTTGCTCAGGTACATGTTGTAAGATTATTTTCACTCTCAAATTATGTTAATATGTAATTTTATGTTATACATAATTGTTATTTTTTATTAATTAAATTAAACAACACATAGTACATTTTATATATTACAGTTACATTTAATATGGCAGAATATGCATGAACTTTATTCATGTTTTTTATGTCAGACGAATATAAACTGGGATGCATGTCCCCTCTAATAGGACAGGACAATTTTGGAGAAAAATGCTGAATATTTTGTCTAAAAAACAGATCTGCAGTGAAACGAAACTTCTCACTGTCACGAGGCCTGAACACCAGAGGGAGCCGTCGCCCGAATATTAACTTTTTCTGCTCACTTCCGGTTCTATGACCTATATAAACCGCACGCTACCTTAGTTTCATTGCGAAGCATTGTTTCCTTTGTGTTACCTGCCAAGCCTTGATTTATCGATAGTCTCGTTTCCTCGTGTATGACCTTGCTCGTTTTTCTTCTGTCTTCGTTTTTTGAACTAGCGTTTTGGTTTTGACTTTCTCTTCATTGCTTTCTGGCTTTCGACTCTATCTTTTCCGTGACCTCGACCAAGATCTTAGCCTTTGGCCCTTTACCTCATCCGCGTATGGATTCTAATACTCCTACGTCTGACGGGACGTTACAGAATGCTTCGCCAGAGATGAGTCCAGCGGATATGCAAGCGGCACTGTGGCGGCAGCGCGTCCTTATTCAAGCTTACCAGGCGGAGGTCGACGCGCTGAAGGCAGCTAACCAACAGCTCCAGCAGCAGCCACTGGATCAGGCAGCAGCCGCCGCGCCAGCGCATGACGCCCGCCGCGAACTTCCTCATTTTGCCCTTCCTGAGAAGTTTGACGGATCCACCGATCGTTGCCGAGGTTTTCTTCGTCAGTGTGATAACTATTTCGCTCACCAACCTGAGGCTTACCGCGACGAAAGAACCAGGTGCGCGTTCATATTATCCTTACTAACCGGTAGAGCGCTAGATTGGGCAGCAGCAGTTTGGGATTCTGACCCCCAAGTTAAATCATCCACGGATTATTTCGCTAATTTAATTAAGGAAGTGTTCGAATACCCGGCGGGCGGCAAAGAAGGTTGTTTCCGTTCAGCTGCTGGAATTACGCCAGGGGAGGGACGCCGCCGTGGATTATGCTATAAAATTCTGCACGTTGGCAGCGCAGTCGGGATGGAATGCTACTGCACTCATGGCGGTCTTCCGCGAGGGGCTCAACCCGGAGTTACAAGCAGAGATGGCATGCCGCGAAACGAACGTCACGTTGTCCCAATATATTTCCACTGCCATCCGTCTGGATAACCTGCGTCGCCAGCACCGCCCTACAGCCGCCACCTCACGCCCCCTGCCGCGTTATAAAATGGAGGAGCGACCGCACACAGAGGATTATTCTGAACCCATGCAGCTGGGAAGGGCACGAGTCACAGCAGAGGAACGTGAACGGCGTACTAAACTCAACCTCTGCTTCTACTGTGGAAAACCCAGTCATAGAGTGCTCCGATGTCCTGAAAAATCATCTACGCCACAGGTAGAAAACATAGTTCACTTATCCAAAGTTTCTCTTCTGGCATATCTTCTCCTTGCTCATTCTCAGTTTTTCGTCACAGCACTAATTGACTCGGGTTCAGCGGTCAACCTCATGGACGAGATGCTGGTGCGCAATCTACACATCCCCACAGTCCCATGCATTCCCCCGCTCAGAGTGACTGCCATCGATGATCAGCCCATCGGAGGGGGCCTCATTTCTCGGCAAACCCAACCTATCGACCTCCAACTTGGATTATTCCATCATGAACGTTTATCGTTCTTTGTCATCTCCTCCCCGTCCAACCCCATAGTGCTGGGCCTTCCATGGCTACAGCTTCACGACCCAGACATCTCCTGGAAGGATGGTGACCTCCGACAGTGGGCCCCTTTCTGCATAAAGAACTGTTTTTTGAACCACACTCCACGTCCATGCCTCGCTACTTCCATTGAAAGCCCAGCTTCGTCCAGTCCCACTTTGCTCCCTCCTGAATACTACAAACTACGTGAAGTGTTTAGTAAGGAAAAAGCAACCAGGCTCCCACCACACAGACCATGGGACTGCACCATTGAACTCCTCCCCAATGCCGTCCCTCCTAAGAACCGAGTTTACCCTCTCTCCATCCCAGAAAAGAAAGCTATGGAGGACTACATCGAAGAAGCCTTTGCAGCGGGTTATATACGGCCCTCTACATCTCTGGCGGCGGCGGGTTTCTTCTTTGTGGAAAAGAAGGATGGAGAGCTCCGCCCATGCATTGACTATCGCGGTTTGAATGCTATCACCGTGCCCTACCCTTATCCTCTCCCCTTAGTTCCAACCGCCCTTGAACAGCTACAAGGGGCCAAGGTGTTCACCAAACTCGACCTACGCAGTGCCTACAAACTGATCAGGATAAGAGAAGGAGACGAATGGAAGACTGCTTTCCACACCACTAATGGACACTACGAGTACCTAGTCATGCCTTACGGGCTCACTAACGCCCCGGCGGTGTTTCAATCCATGATAAATGAGATATTCAGGGACATGCTCCACAGCCACGTAATAGCCTACATTGACGACATTTTGATCTACTCATCAGACTTGAAACAACATGTTTCCCACGTTCGAGCAGTCCTCCACCGCCTGGCAACCCATAACCTCTTCGTGAAGTTGGAAAAGTGAGAGTTCCACCGTTCCTCCATCACGTTTCTCGGTTACGTGATTTCTCAAACGGGGGTGGAGATGGACCAGTCAAAAGTGTCCGCGATCATGTCCTGGCCTGAGCCCACCAATGTTAAAGGCCTCCAACGATTCCTGGGGTTTGTTAACTTTTATCGCCGTTTCATCCGGAACTATAGCACCATAGCCAGTCCCCTGACCTCGTTATTAAAGGGGAAACCACAGAAACTAAAATGGACTGATCAAGCCCGAACAGCCTTCGATAAGCTTAAGCACAGCTTCTCCTCCGCCCCTATACTCCGACACCCACGACCTGACTTACCTTTTACAGTAGAAGTGGACGCCTCGAACAGCGGGGTGGGAGCAGTACTTTCTCAACGCCAGCCGGAGTCCGGCAAACTACATCCCTGTGCCTTCTACTCTCGGAAACTAACACCGGCGGAATTGAATTACGACGTGGGCAATAAGGAACTTCTAGCTATGAAGGTTGCCCTCGAGGAATGGAGACATTGGTTGGAGGGGGCAGCTCACCCGTTCCTCATACTCACAGATCACCGTAACCTGACGTACCTCCAAGAAGCTAAGCGCCTCAATCCACACCAAGCCAGGTGGGCCTTATTTTTCTCACGGTTCAAGTTCACGGTCACCTATCGTCCCGGCACAAAGAACGGGAAAGCAGACGACCTCTCCAGAATCCATGAGGTCAGCGAATCACCCTCACACCCGAGTAATATACTCCCACCATCCGTTTTAGTAGCCCCCATTCGTTGGGATTTCATAGGAGAAATTGAAAGGGCTTACACCTCCGAGGCTCCTCCCCCAAATTGTCCACCCTCCAAACGTTATGTTCCCACCACTTACCGTCTAAGACTGATCAGGTGGACGGACGAATGCCCCAGCTCCGGCCACCCTGGCATCCATCGTACGGCCCAATTGCTGCGTCGCACCTTTTGGTGGCCTTCTCTTCTCCAGGATGTAGAAAGGTTTGTACGCTCATGCTCCATCTGCGCCCAGTCCCGAACCGATCGTCATCTGCCTGAGGGCCTGTTGGAGCCCCTACCCGTCCCACGCCGTCCCTGGTCTCACATTTCTATTGACTTTCTCACTGACCTCCCCGACTCACAGGGCTTCACAACCATCATGGTTATCATTGACCGGTTTTCCAAGGCATGCAAATTAGTTCCCATAAAGGGATTACCTACTTCCATGGAGACCGCCGTAGCCATTTTCCACAACGTCTTCCGGAATTTTGGGCTCCCCGAGGACATTGTATCGGATCGGGGGCCACAGTTTACCTCCAGGGTCTGGCAGGAGTTCTGCAAGCAACTGAGAATCAAAGTCAGTCTGAGCTCAGGATACCACCCCCAATCTAACGGGCAAGCCGAACGTCTGAACCAAGAACTAGGAAGGTTTTTGAGGGCTTACTGCAGTAAGGAACAGCATCGATGGAGTGAATTCCTCCCATGGGCCGAATACGCTCAGAACTCCCTCACCCATTCCTCTACGGGGCTGACACCCTTCCAATGTGTTTTTGGCTATCAACCACCCCTGTTCCCGTGGTCCGGGGAGCCCTCAGACGTCCCCACGGTGGACGAATGGTCCATGCGAAGCCAGGAGATCTGGGAACGAGCCCATGTTCGCCTTCAACGGGCTTCATCCGCCTGGTTAATCCCGTCTCGTTTCACCTAGAGCTGCCTGCCTCCTACCGCCTCGCACCCACCTTTCATGTATCGCTGCTCAAGCCCTATCACGAGCCACAGACCGCGGACCCCTCTGCCCATGAGCCACCCCCTCCCCTGGACATTGACGGTTCCCTCGCCTATCGGGTTCACACCATCCTTAACTCGCGTCGTCAGGGCCGCCGCCTCCAATACTTGGTGGACTGGGAGGGATATGGCCCGGAGGAGCGATGCTGGGTCAATGCAAACGATATCCTGGACCCCGCTCTCATAGATGAATTCCACCTGAACTTTCCCCACAGACCCGCCCCTCGCCCGTGGGGACGCCCTCGACGCCGAACACCTGGAGGTGTTCTTAGACGGGGGGGTTCTGTCACGAGGCCTGAACACCAGAGGGAGCCGTCGCCCAAATATTAACTGTTTCTGCTCACTTCCGGTTCTATGACCTATATAAACCGCACGCTACCTTAGTTTCATTCCGAAGCATTGTTTCCTTTGTGTTACCTGCCCAGCCTTGATTTATCGATAGTCTCGTTTCCTCGTGTATGGCCTTGCTCGTTTTTCTTCTGACTTCGTTTTTTGGACTAGCGTTTTGGTTTTGACTTTCTCTTCATTGCTTTCTGGTTTTCGACTCTATCTTTTCCGTGACCTCGACCAAGATCTTAGCCTTTGGCCCTTTACCTCATCCGTGTATGGATGGTAATACTCCTACGTCTGACGGGACGTTACACTCACACAATACAAATAATTAGCATGTAGTTTAAGATTAATAACCCAATTCAAATGATGAAAATTTTCTATTTTAATATTTTTTATGTAAAAGACATTTTTTGAGATATTATTAACTACTAACAGAAATAGAATCCTAAGAAATTCATTATCATAAATTAATATGATGTGCATTTTGCTGTTTCTCTTGTAAGGTAACATGCGACTCATTGGTGGCAACAACAACTGCTCTGGTAGAGTGGAGATCCTGCATGATGGTCAGTGGGGAACAGTGTGTGATAATGACTGGAACCTGAATGATGCAGAGGTGGTGTGTAGACAGCTTGGATGTGGTAAAGCTGTCACCGCTCATCAAAATGCCCACTTTGGTCAGGGAAGTGGCCCAATATGGCTGGATAATGTTCAGTGTTCTGGAAGTGAAAGCAACATCACACAGTGCTCTCATAGAGAATTTGGATCACACGACTGCAGCCATGGTGAAGATGCTGGTGTTACTTGCTCAGGTACAGAAAAGCAGAGAATCAGCTCCAGTCCACACCACAATATACTAAAGCTAAAATAGAGCTCTGACTCTTTCTTGTACCTGCCAGCCACACAGCAGGGCATCTGCTTTTTATAGGATTATTTTTACTGTCATTTTGCAAATATTTAAGATTTGTATTAATTAAAAACAACACATTGGGTTAAAAATAACAACTCTAGTAAGAAATTAGATTTAAAATGTTTTAGCATGCAGTTTAAGATTAATTACCCAATACTAATGAAGGAAATTTTCTATTTTAATATTCTTTATGTAAAAAACATTTTTTATTTCAATGTGTATCCCACCGAAGTTTTGAACGTGTGCAACTACTAATTCGAGAAGTTCAAGAACTACACCAGGCTACATATGTAACCCGGTTCCCTGAGAAGTGAACAAGTCGCTGCGTCATGACTGACGCTATGGGAACACTTTGTCGAGGAAGTTGTGTCTGAAGCTCTGTGTGCACACACGCCAATTTATTGGCTCAGATAGGACACAAGATGGAGGAATACATGTCAGCAAGTCCATAAGGGCATCTACGTCACATCACTCCAGCTTCTATTTGTTTGAAGGAAGTGCGAGTGGACACCCGGGGTGTGGCCAGCGACACAGTGTCTCGTTCCCTTCTCAGGAAACATACAGTTTTGCTCAAAATTATTCATACCCTTGGTATTTTCATAGTGTTTTTAAGTTGTCTTCTGTGATGAAGAATGAGTTTTATAATACTTTCATATATTTAATATGTGACAAACAACTGAAGAAATAACAACATGTGATATTTCAAGAAACCTGACATTTCATTGTTTTTTATGGACAAATATTCAAAAATCACCATGTTCAAAATGATTCCTACCTTTTATATTACAATGTTTCAATAATCAATAGAAAAGCTTCTTTTCTTAATGACAGCCTGTAAACGCTTCTTGTATGTCTCCACAAAATTTCTACAGATGTGCTGCGGCAGGTTTCCTCACTCTTCCTTCGCTAAAGCCTCCAGTTGGTGGTTGATTTGGAAGGCTTCCTAGCCCTGAGCCAGATCTTTAACTCTCTCCACAAATTCTCAGTTGGGTTCAGGTCAGGGCTGATTCGCTGAAAGGTGGATCTTGATACCATCTCCCCTGCTTGGTTGAGAGTGTCTAATAGAGCTTTGGTGGTGATATGGGGGTTGGTTGCATCTTGGCAGATCTTTCTATCGACTCTAGAGGATACTTTGCACTTCCTGCCACGCCTATCCAGGTTTTTGACAGCGTTGAACATCTTGAATTTCTTGATGATACTCTGTACGGTTGATACAGGGAATTCCAGATCTTTCAAAATTGCCTTGTAGCCTTTGCCTCCACTATGGGCATTGACCAGACATGTACGAAGATCATGACTGAGTTCTTTCTTCTTTGCCATGGTGACAGTGACTGAGAATAATGAAAGCTTTGCCCCATTAATTATACTTTACAGAGCAGGTGCTACCATTTAACATTATTAGGCCTAAATTGATTACACCTAAATTGATTAAATTGATTATAGTCACTGGAGTGTGAAACCACGTGCACTTTCACAAAATAAAGATTTTTTTCTGAGATTGGGAATAGGGTATGATTAATTTTGAACAGGCTCAAAAGAGAATCTCTGGCCATATCTATTGGTATACAAATGAAGTTTAGCTAACACATATGTGGGGTTGTGCATAACTAATGTATATTGAATACAATGGAAGTTTCGCTAAAGTAGTTTTTATAAATGAAAAAAAAAAAACTATTGATTTGTCCAAGCGGTATGAATAATTTTAAGCACAACTGTACATAACCTTGTGTAGTTCCCTTTCTTGGGAATTCAATGCTGCGTCATGACTGATGCTATGGGAATATCAATACCCACGCTGCAACACACCGGTCCCCGGGGCCGTGAGAGAGCACGAGCAAACAAGGAATAGGATATCAATCAGCTCTGAAGGACCTGGGACCCTGGAGTGGGGTCCTGGTCCAGGTTACAGAACCTGATAAAGGTGTGCAGAGAGGACCAGCCTGCCACAGCACAAATTTCCTGGAGGGGAACACACCTAGCCAAGGCACTGGACGAGGCGATATCCCTAGTAAAGTGAGCTCTGACGCCTAGAGGCTAAGCAATACCGTGCAAAGGCTCAAAGGGGGCCTCCAGCAGCCCCTCCAGGACCACAGAGAGGTCCCAGGAGGGGAGGCACGGTCTGCAGGAAGGCCTCAGCCACCTGGCATCGTGCAGAAAATGCAGTGTGGACTTAAACTGAACTTATCTTTGTCCTTAATCCCTTTTAAATTAAGCCACAGGCGCCTCTCCGAGGCAATTAACACAACCATAGAACAGCCTATGGCCATTGCTTTGTGGCATGGAGCGTGAGGTCTATGGCTCAACGCAGCTCAGAGACTGCCTCAGGGCAAAGTCCCTCGCTACAGTCAAGCTCTCTCAGCAGGTCAGCCTGGTAGGCCTGCAAAACCACCATGTTGTGCAGGGATGCACCAGCTTGGCCTGCTGCCATGTAGGCCTTCCCCAGAAGGGCTGCGGTGGCTCTACATGGTTTAGAAGGGAGCACCGGCCTCCTCCATGCCGGCAATGTAGGGGAGAGAGAGCTCGCAAGCGCCTCTTCAACCCTGGACATGTCTGCATAACTATAATTTTCAAGCCCTATAATGGCTGAATAATCAGAGGAGGCCGGGGAAAAAAAGTCATGCCGAAGAAGGATTCTTCCAGGACCTCGATAACTCAGCATGGAGGTCCTGGAAAAACGGAAGTTGTCTGAGTGGGAGGGGCACAAGGCAGGAAGCGGTCAGACAGCACTAACTTCCTCTTCAGGCCAATTTAAATTTAATTTGCTGACAGCTCACGTTAAAACATCAGTTAGCTCCTCGAATGCCATTGACTGCAGTGGCAGATCGATGGAGGAATTTCCCTCCTCACTCTTGTTGAGCTTCTCAGAGCCCTACGCAGACACAGAAATATCCACATCTGGGTCCGGAAAAATCACAGCGTGAGCTCCCAAAACTGAAGCGGGAATATTGGAGTCAGGGGAGAGGACAGGAGAATGGGAAGGACCCGTCTCTTGTTCCGCTTCCGCCAACTCAACCTGCGAACCCAATGATCTAAGCTGCCGGGCCGCCATACCGGACGTGGGACCCGAGCCACGAGGCGCAGAAGCCTGGCTGGAAAATACAGCCAAGCAGGATCGGGGCTTATGGAGAGGAAACCTCCTGCAATGCATGCAGCCAGCTCCCTCGAGAGCCGACCGGGCATGCTCTTCTCCCAAACAAACAACACAAAGAGCGTGTGTGTCATCCTCCGTGATAAAACGGGGGCACGGATGCACACACATTTAACACCATAAATCTCTTGTCTTGTTTCTGTCTAGACAGACAGGACAAACAATCGACACACATACATGGAGCGCTTCCTGAAGACCAAAAATGCTAGAGTGGACTTGCTGGCCAAATAACAGGCAAAAAGGTCATGAACCAAAAAGCGCAGTCCGTGTGGCAAACAAATCTGACAAACACAATCTAAAGAACACGAGAACAAAAACCATGAGAACAAAACACAATGGCAAACACAATGGAAAACAAAGAATGGTTGAGAAATGATTAGAAATAATCGTTTAAAGTATTGATAAATAATAAGATTCACTATAATTAATTAACATGAACATGGTTTTTGATGTTTTGTCCTAGATGGCGCTAACATACGACTCATTGGTGGCACCGACTCCTGCTCTGGTAGAGTGGAGATCCTGCATGATGGTCAGTGGGGAACAGTGTGTGATAATGACTGGGACCTGAATGATGCAGAGGTGGTGTGTAGACAGCTTGGATGTGGTAAAGCTGTCACCGCTCATCAAAGTGCCCACTTTGGTCAGGGAAGTGGCCCAATATTGCTGAATAATGTTCAGTGTTCTGGAAGTGAAAGCAGCATCACACAGTGCTCTCATAGTGGATCTGGATCACACAACTGCAACCATGGTGAAGATGCTGGTGTTACTTGCTCAGGTACATGTTGTAAGATTATTTTCACTCTCAAATTATGTTAATATGTAATTTTATGTTATAAATAAATGTTATTTTTTATTAATTAAATTAAACAACACATAGTACATTTTATATATTACAGTTACATTTAATATGGCAGAATATGCATGAACTTTATTCATGTTTTTTATGTCAGACGAATACAAACTGGGATGCATGTCCCCTCTAATAGGACAGGACAATTTTGGAGAAAAATGCTGAATATTTTGTCTAAAAAACAGATCTGCAGTGAAACGAAACTTCTCACACAATACAAATAATTAGCATGTAGTTTAAGATTAATAACCCAATTCAAATGATGAAAATTTTCTATTTTAATATTTTTTATGTAAAAGACATTTTTTGAGATATTATTAACTACTAACAGAAACAGAATCCTAAGAAATTCATTATCATAAATTAATATGATGTGCATTTTGCTGTTTCTCTTGTAAGGTAACATGCGACTCATTGGTGGCAACAACAACTGCTCTGGTAGAGTGGAGATCCTGCATGATGGTCAGTGGGGAACAGTGTGTGATAATGACTGGGACCTGAATGATGCAGAGGTGGTGTGTAGACAGCTTGGATGTGGTAAAGCTGTCACCGCTCATCAAAATGCCCACTTTGGTCAGGGAAGTGGTCCAATATGGCTGAATAATATTCAGTGTTCTGGAAGTGAAAGCAACATCACACAGTGCTCTCATAGTGGATTTGGATCACACAACTGCAGCCATGGTGAAGATGCTGGTGTTACTTGCTCAGGTACAGAAAAGCAGAGAATCAGCTCCAGTCCACACTACAATATACTAAAGCTAAAATAGAGCCCTGACTCTTTCTTATACTTGCCAGCCACTGTAGATAATACAAAGGAAATAAAACACCAGGGGTTTTGATGTTTTAAGATTATTTTCACTCTCAAATTCGAAATATGTACTGTAATTTTTTATTAATCCAATTAAACAACACATAATACATTTTATATATTTATAGATACATTTAATATGGCAAAATATGCATGAAGTTTGTTCCTGTTATTTATGTCAGACAAATACAAACTGGGGGGCGTGTCTCTCTAATAGGACAGGGAGGTTTTGAAGGAAAATGCAGAAAAATTTGTCTAAAAAAAAAAAACATGCCTACAATGAAATGAAACTTCTAACACAATACAAATAATATTGATGGTATAGATAACTGGAGGTGGGGGGTTAAAAGGCAGTAAGAAATTGGAGTTAAAATATTTTAGCATGCAGTTTAAGTTTATTTACCTAATTAAAACATTTTTTTTTATATCATTGTGTATCCCAGTGAAGTTTTGAACGTGTGCAACTACTAATTGGAAACATTTAAGAACCAAAGATGTCACTTCCATAAACCCACAAATATCCAATGAAATGGTCTATAGGTATATAAAATATTCTGTTATGCTGCTTATAATATTGTTTATGTGGCTTCAGAAGAGGCAGAAGCAGAATCCATTTGCGTTGTGTTTATTAAATAACAAACCAAAACAGTCCAAAACTGCAAGCAAAAAAACAAAGTGCAAATAACAGGCAAAAAGATCATAAACCAGAAAGCACAGGCCGTGTGGCAAACAAATCTGATAAACACAATTTACAGAACACGAGAAATCCAGAGAACAGAACAAGATCTAAACACAGTGAACCGCGTGGACCGGGAGGGCTCAATATTCCAGCGAGGGCTCCCCCTAGAGGGTTGGAGGGGGAAGTGCCGGTGGTGCCATTTCAGTGTTGCATAGATTAATCATTTGCACTAATTCATATTCTAGTCAACATTATGGGGATGTCCACTAGTCAGGCTGCAGTGAAAACAGTGAAGTTGTACTGATGTTTGTTACTTTTTTATTTTCATTTTTTGATTTGTCTTTCATCTGCTTTTTATGCAATTTAAGTAATTTGTGCATACTTCCTTTTTTCTTTTATTCTCTCTCTCCCTTTACATACATTATCTTTCTTCTCTCCCTCTCTTTGGAGTGGCAATAACAATCCATATAAAGTAACTTTTTTTATAATACATTGCTAACAATGTCTTTATCAACCTCTGAACAGAGAGGAGTGGTGAGTTTCTTTAAAAAAAATAATAAATTGGATTAAAAAGGTGTTATTATTCAGTTAAATTTAATGACCTAGTCAAATAATGTTCATTATTCATAATGTGAAATGTTCTTAAAGTTTTTTGAGAAATGATTAGAAATAATCATTACAATTGCTGTAATACTGTAATAAGACAATGAATAATTAACATGAACATGAATTCTGATGTTTTGTCCTAGATGGCGCTAACATACGATTCATTAATGGCACCGACTCCTGCTCTGGTAGAGTGGAGATCCTGCATGATGGTCAGTGGGGAACAGTGTGTGATAATGACTGGGACCTGAATGATGCAGAGGTGGTGTGTAGACAGCTTGGATGTGGTAAAGCGGTCACCGCTCATCAAAATGCCCACTTTGGTCAGGGAAGTGGCCCAATATGGCTGGATGATGTTCAGTGTTCTGGAAGTGAAAGCAGCATCACACAGTGCTCTCATAGAGGATTTGGATCACACAACTGCAGCCATGGTGAAGATGCTGGTGTTACTTGCTCAGGTACAGAAAAGCAGAGAATCAGCTCCAATCCACACTACAATATACTAAAGCTAAAATAGAGCCCTGACTCTTTCTTACACTTGCCAGCCACTGTAGATAATATATAAGAAATAAAACACCAGGGGGTTTATTGTTAATAGTTTTTGAGAAATCATTAACAACTAACAGAAATGGAATAATGAGAGATTCATTATCATAAATTAATATAACATGAATTTTTCTGTTTGTCTTGTAAGGTAACATACAACTCATTAATGGCACCGACTCCTGCTCTGGTAGAGTGGAGATCCTGCATGATGGTCAGTGGGGAACAGTGTGTGATGATGACTGGGACCTGAATGATGCAGAGGTGGTGTGTAGACAGCTTGGATGTGGTAAAGCTGTCACCGCTCATCAAAATGCCCACTTTGGTCAGGGAAGTGGCCCAATATGGCTGAATAATGTTCAGTGTTCTGGAAGTGAAAGCAACATCACACAGTGCTCTCATAGAGGATTTGGATCACACAACTGCAGCCATGGTGAAGATGCTGGTGTTACTTGCTCAGGTACAGAAAAGCAGAGAATCAGAATATACTAACATAGAGCCCTGACTCTCTTATACTCGCCAGCCACTGTAGATAATATATAAGAAAAAAACACCAGGCTTTCTGATGTGCTAAGATTATTTTCACAGTCAATTTGGAAAAATGTCATTTTTTATTAATTAAATTAAACAACACATAATTAATTTTATATTTTTATATTTACATTTAATTTGGCAGAATATGCATGAAGTTTATTTATGTTATTTACATCAGCTGAATACAAACTGGGGGCCGTGTCCCCTCTAATAGGACAGGAAGGTTTTGAAGAAAAATGCCGAAAATTTTGGTTAAAAAAAAAACAGGCCTACAATGAAATGAAACTTCTTACACCATATAAATAATATTGATGGTATTTATAACTGGAGTTGGTGGGTTAAAAAAAAACTAACAAATTGGATTTAAAATGTTTAACATGCAGTTTAAGATTAATTACCCAATTCAGGTGATGCAAATTTTCTATTTTATTATTATTCATTTAAAAGACATTTTTTGAGGAATTATTAACAACTAACAGAAGTAGAATCATCAGAGAAGTGGCCCAAAATGGCTGAATAATGTTCAGTGTTCTGGAAGTGAAAGCAGCATCACACAGTGCTCTCATAGTGGATTTAGATCACATGACTGCAGCCATGGTGAAGATGCTGGTGTTACTTGCTCAGCTACAGAAAAGCATAGAATCAGCTCCAGTCCACACTACAATATACTAAAGCTAAAATAGAGTCCTGACTCTTTCTTATACTCACCAGTCACTGTAGATAATATATATGAAATTAACAACCTAATGGTCTAAAATTAAATCATTATTTTCACTGTCAAACTGGAAGAATGTAATTTTTTTACTACTTAAAAACAGCACATTTTACATTTTATCTATTTATAGTCACATTTAATATGTCAGAATTTGCATGAAGTTTATTCCTGTTATTTATGTCAGATACAAATACAAACTGGGGGCCGTGTCCCCTCTAATAAGACAGGAAGGTTTTGGAGAAAAATGCAGAAAAATTTGTATAAAAAAAAAAAAAAAAGACAGGCATACAGTGAAATGAAACTTCTAACATGATACAAATAATATTGATGGTTCAAAAATCAAAGATGGCTGTTCCATAAACCCACGAATATCCAATGAATTGTCTATATGTATATAAAATATTCGGTTATGCTGCTTATAATATTGTTTATAATGTGGCTTCAGAAGAGGCAGAAGCAGAATCCATTTGCATTGTTTTTATTAAATAGAAAACCAAAACAGTCCAAAACAGTGAGCAAGAATCAGAGTGCAAAAAGCCAGAAAGCACAGTCCATGTGGCAAACAATCTGACAAACACAATTACACAATTTAAAGGGGGAAGTGCGGGTGGTGCCATTTCAGTGTTGCATAGACTAGTCATTTGCACTAATTCATATTCTAGTCAGCATTGTGGGGATGTCCACTAGTCAGGCTGTAGGGAAAACAGCAGAGTTGTACTGATGTTTGTTACTTTTTTATTTCCAATTAGATTTATTTGCATTTCATCTGCATTTTAAGCAATTTAATTTAACTTCTTTGTGTATTTTTACTTTTTTCTTTTTATCTCTCTCCCTTTACATACCTTATCTTTCTTCTCTCCCTGTCTTTGGAGTGACAATAACAGTCCTTAGAAATTAACTTTTTATAATACATTGCTAACAAAGTTTTTATCAGCCTTTAAAGAAAGGAGTGGGGGGATCCTTTAAAAGAGTAATGAATTGGATTGAAAAGTTATTAATATGCAGCTAAATACTGAATATTTGAACTAGTGCAAATAATGTTCACTATTCATTATGTAATATGTATTTAATGTTCTTTGACTAATTATTAAAAATAATTAAAAAAAATATTCACTATGATTAATTAACATGAAGATGGATTTTGATTTTTGTCTTAGATGACGCTAACATACGCCTAATTGGTGGCAACAACAACTGCTCTGGTAGAGTGGAGATCCTGCATGATGGTCAGTGGGGAACAGTGTGTGATGATGACTGGAACCTGAATGATGCAGAGGTGGTGTGTAGACAGCTTGGATGTGGTAAAGCGGTCACCGCTCATCAAAATGCCCACTTTGGTCAGGGAAGTGGCCCAATATGGCTGGATGATGTTCAGTGTTCTGGAAGTGAAAGCAACATCACACAGTGCTCTCATAGAGGATTTGGATCACACAACTGCAGCCATGGTGAAGACGCTGGTGTTACTTGCTCAGGTACAGAAAAGCAGAGAATCAGCTCCAATCCACACTACAATATATTAAAGCTAAAATAGAGCCCTGACTCTTTCTTATACTATAAGTTAGTTCCTGCTATCATCTATGTCAGACTAATACAAACTAGGGGGCGTGTCCCCTTTAATAGGTGTGGAGGGATTTGGAGAAACAAAACAAAAAATTGGCTTAAAAAGAAAAATAAAACAGGCCTTCAATGAAAAGAAACTTGTAACACAGTACAAGTAATGTTAATAGTATTTATAATTGGAGGAGATAGTTTAAAAATAGTAACAAATTGGATTTAAAATGTATTAGCATGCAGTTTAAGATTAATTACCCAATTCAAATTGTGGAAATTTTATTATTATTTATGTAAACAACATTTTTGAAAAATTATTAACAACTGAAAGAAACAATCATATCCAATCAATTTTTTTGCAATATTTTAAAGATTGTCATTATCATTAAGTAATTTAACATGAATTTTGATGTTTCTCTTGTAAGGTAACATACGACTCATTGGTGGCACCGACTCCTGCTCTGGTAGAGTGGAGATCCTGCATGATGGCCAGTGGGGAACAGTGTGTGATGATGATTGGGACCTGAATGATGCAGAGGTGGTGTGTAGACAGCTTGGATGTGGTAAAGCGGTCACTGCTCATCAAAATGCCCACTTTGGTCAGGGATGTGACCCAATATGGCTGGATGATGTTCGGTGCTCTGGAAGTGAAAGCACCATCACACATTGCTCTCATAATGGATTTGGCTCACACGACTGCGGCCATAGTGAAGATGCTGGTGTTACTTGCTCAGGTACAGAAAAGCAAAGAATCAGAAATACTAATGCTTACATAGAGCCCTGACTCTTTCTTATACTTGCCAGCCACAGTAAATAATATCTAAGAAATAGACACCAGGGGTCTGCTGTTATAAGATTATTTACACTCTCAATTTGCTAATATGTTTTATATAACACATTCTAATATATTTTATGACACATTTAATCGATATATAGTTACTTTTAATGCGGCCAAATATGCAGGAAGTTAGTTCCTGCTATCATCTATGACGGAGGTATACAAACTGGGGGGCATGTCTCCTCTAACTGAGCAGGAAGGTTGGAGAAAGAGGTTGAAAGTGTTGGCAAAAAAGGTGGTGGAAACTTGTAAGAGACAATGAATGTTTTATTGAATGTAAACATTTTGCAGTTTGACTTGAAAGCCTTGACATGGGTTGTGTTGACTCTGACACGCTGTCATGCTAAGACACTCAGCAAGTGTGTCAAGAATGTTGGTCATGTCACTGCTGCTTCTGTACATTCATGCAAATATACTTTTGGTTTTTAATCCCTATATTATATTCCTATATTATAAATTTA
This sequence comes from Hemibagrus wyckioides, assembly GCF_019097595.1. NCBI lineage: Eukaryota > Metazoa > Chordata > Actinopteri > Siluriformes > Bagridae > Hemibagrus > Hemibagrus wyckioides. Next base: position 2,309,223 of record NC_080711.1, on the reverse strand, counting down.
GAATTTAAAAAAAAAGTAGGGAGGTCAGGTAAATTTCATCTTAAACCTGATATAAAAGCATGAAAGAGATTTAAGAAGTCACACAAGCTTGTACGCTAGTCCTTAGCCACTCTTTTTTCTTAGAGATACTTCCGCGTTCCTTATTTAAAATAAAGTTGTAGTTCTCTACACTGAGTGCTGCATTTCAGGATTAGAGTCATTAAATCACACAGAAGGAGAACATGCAACGTGTTTTTTTTGTGTATTGTTGATGTATTCTTCCCTGTTTTCATTTAGGTTTTCAGAAGGGTCCAAAAGGTCTGTTTAATGTTCCAATTTACTGAATTTTCTAGATTAGTAAATACTTTAGTATTTTATAACTCTTTCAGCTGTTAATCACTCAGTTCTCTTCCTGTTTTCTGCAGCAGATTCTGTCAATCAGGGAAACTACTTCTGTATTTATGACACTACCGTGTCGTCACATACGTTTACTTCTACTACTGCATCCCAGGTCATCATTGCAAAAGGTATATCAAAATAAAGTAGTTCTGCTGTTTTTGTGGTCTAAAGCTGGAATGTTTGAAATGCTTGATGATGATTTCTCTTTCAGAATCTCTGCCTCACTACATTGGTATTGGAGTGACAGCAGGACTGCTTCTCATCTTCATTCCAGTCATCATTTGTTTTGTAAAAAGACAAAAAGATCATATGGATAAGGAGGAGGACACACAGCGTGAGTTGTTAACATCATAAAAATTTCACTATAATTATAAAACACCATGGAGAATGTTCCAAAACCTGATCCAAAAAAAAAAACAAATATATAAAAAAATATGTTTTATAATTTTTTGATAAGGACAAGTCTTAGTCACGATGCACAAGCAGATGCAAGGGCACATCAGTAGAACAGCAGCTTTATTGTGGCAAGACTATAGAGTAATAGCAGGCAGAAGTCAGGGGATTACCAAATACCATACAATAGACAAAGCCAAGGGAAAACATAAAACACAGTCTGTAACCAGGAAGCGTATATCACAGGGTGTATATTAAGGTGAATGTAGGTTGAGACTCCTTGCACACTGTGGTGTGTAATCATGAATGAATGTTTAATCAGAAAGATAAACTGAAGTCCGAAGTGTCAATGTCTGTAGGAATGGCTGTACTCCAGATAGTGTAGTTGGAATCTAGAGTTGACATGACACTTCAGGACAGAGGAGTTTGCTGAGTTCACTTTTTTGTTTTATTAACCTCAAGAGAAGGAAAAAAGAGAGACTAGCGAGGAAGTAAATGTCTATATCTGCTATAAGTCGATAAAAATCATCTTGTTTTTGCAAACTTAAAAACTGACATGCTTTAATTAATCAAAAATCTAATAGCAATGACACAGCTTTTATTAATTTCTTGTTCTATTCTTGTTAAATATACATTGATACTTGAATAAGGTGAAAACTTTTGACACAATTACTTTATAGATGCCAAAACCACATACAAGAGTTTCCAAGAAGAGGACACAGAAAACAAAGCCACTAATAAAAACACAAAAACTATTTTCCAGCAGAAGAATGATGCATACAACTCTGATATTGACTGTGATGAGTGATGTGGAGTGAAGGAGAGTACCTTGCTTTTGATGCTGAGGTACAAAGAAGTGATATGGACCAGGACTTTGTTGAGAATTAAACAGTTGCTCAGTATCTATAGTCCACAAACAATAACATGGTTAAATTGGATCATTTTCCATTGTTAAGATACTATATTTTCTAGTTGTTTGGGTTGGTCTAGTTGTTTTAGAATAAGTTTGATTCCTCTGTTTAGATGTTACTATTTTAAAACGTTTTATTTTCATACGACTTTATTGTTACCTGTTTATCTCATTGCTACTTGACATTAAAATGGTTTAGAGGTCCAGTACAGATTGATATTTATATTCAAATTTTAATTTTGTATTTTTAATATTAAATATCAAAATACATGAAAATATAAATGATCAGCGTTTTTATCAGTTTTTATCAGTTTTATCATTGGTGAATCAGCGTTTTTAGTGCACTGAAATCAGAAAATAAGGATGGGACTTGAAATTAATATTTAAATCTTATATCACTCATAAACTTCCAAGTCAAGTAGAGTCTATTGGGATATTCAGATTAGATTTAGATTAAAAATGTCATATAATTTTGTTTATATATAAAATTTTGTCTGTTTTTCTTAATATTGTTATAATTTGATTTTCAGGTTTTATGTAATTTAGTGAATTTTTAGTCCTTTTTATCTATGTACTTTATTTACTCTTACCTTTCTACTACATACAGTATATATATATATATATATGATTTTGGAGCTAAACTGGACATTTTGATTATTTTGCAAATATTGTAATTAAATGTCATAAAAAAATGTAATTAAAAAAAAAAGATTACTATTACTATTATTTTTACCTTATATTGAGTTCATAAATAAATATTAAAGAACTTGCATGTTTGTGTGATTATTTATTTATTTATTTATTTATTTATTTATCAATAATCTGCCTTTTCTGACCACTTTATACTTGGTAGACACCAAGTGTCCAGCTACACTGCTGTCTGTCTTATTCTGCATGAATGAGCTCACATATACACCAAGTGCTTCTCAACCCATGTAACAAACAGGAGCTGTGGTTTGAATTACTTCCAAGGCCAAAAAAACCAGCATGCATTCCAGAAGCTTCTACAGCTCACCACATCTCCAGCTGTTTACACCGACACCTAAGTTGGTAGCTCAGTGTTTAAGTTATTGAACTTCTTTCGAAATCATCCTCTGTAAAGGGAGATTTCTTTTTAGAATGATGATGGAGGATGTTGTGTTTCCTTCTAGGGAGAGTGGTCCAGGGTCCTTCTCCGAATTACCTATTTTTTTATTTACTTGCAAAATTAAACATACTGATAACTAATAATAACGAGTAAAAACTTCTTCAGGCTTGGATGAGAAGGAGGAAACTTGGATTTATTGCAGTAAGATGTCTCTCAGCAACAAAAAACTAAAATGACACCAAAAAAAAATGAAGTGTCAGGCTCGGTGCAGTCAAGTGCAACATCCCATTTATACTGGCATTACCTGGCACCAGGAGCGTTTCCAGGATTTAAAATCATCAGGGGCTGAGCCCAAAACATCAGGGGCTCATTAGAGAGAGAAGGTAAGCAAGAATACATGTAATACTGTTGAATAATAAACACAAATTAACACAAATAGTATGTAACTTTATAAAATTTCAATTAGTCATATACCAATCAGTCTGCTCAGCGCCACTTCAAGTCAAACACACCGTGTGTGTCTGTGTGTGTGTGTGTGTGTGTGTGTATGTGCGTGTGCAGAGAGAGATGTCAGTCAAAATCGCGTACCGTAAACAGCAACAGTGCTCAAATGAAACGATCGTCATTTACTTAATCCCATTCGGGGCTGGATTAAAATCATTAAAATGATTAGCCCTAGCGACGCCCCTGCCTGGCACCTTCTACCAAGATTGTTAAGTCTCTTTTTCACCAGATACAAGGCCATTGTTTAATCACAACTGTATTTGACTGCCATTTATTATTTTTATACAATAAATATAAAATAATCTAACTTGATTAATAAACAAGGAGTGAAACAGGGCTTCCTGATTTTTATATTTGTCTCCAAATCTTTTACTTGGCCTCAACTAAAAAAATCCCTACGTATCACTCATATCTTGTTCTAACCTTTCTAGCTTTCTGCAGAATTCCCTAATTCTCTTACATAACTGTTTTACATATTCACTACTTATTTACCAACCTTACTCTTTAAGCGTGGTTATTTATTTTTATACTATTCTAATGCTTCTTCTAGTTAATATGGTTAGTAATGCTTTAATTCCATTAAAATAAGTAAAATTCAAATAAGTAAAGATAAAAAAAATCTCATTAAATGACTAGTAAGCCAACAAGCAGATTGCCTTTTTAAAGATTTCTGCGATAACATCTTACTTTGGTCCTTGCTGCTCCTGGTAAAGGGTAGAACTGAGGCTTGAGGTACTCACAGGAGCAGGTGTCAACTTTGTTAAATGCTAAATGGCAAGCAGGGACCCATCGGAATCCAGCTGTGAGCTCATATGCTTCATGAGCCTCTGGAACTTACTAGAAATATTTGGGGATCACTCACTGATCTACATCAAGACGATGCTGGAAGTGATTATAGCACTTATAAACATGAGCTTTAATGTCTTGAAGGTGTCAAGGTCTTGCTCTCTATTTAAACAGCATCTTGTCACAGATTAATACAGTGCTTCATTTTGTCATTGTGGCCAAATCAAGCTCATCCTGTGCAAACACTTCTGGTACAGAGTTCAATTTTCCGGGTATTGTCTCTTTTTTTATTTACTGGGTACTGCAGTTTCCAAGGCAGATGGAGTTTTCAAGGTTGTGTTCAGTCTTTTAATTTGGGAGATTTAATGGACGGAACACTTTAGATGGGATGTATTTTTGCTGTCACAGCATTTGGAGACAGGGTAATATCATGATCTGATTTCTTAAGGATGACTGTTATGCAATGTGGATGCTTAAATGTTAGACTTGTTAGGCTGTATTTTATTAGTATGCCACCTGGTAAGGGATCTGATTTTGAACACTCCACCATCACCCACTTTCCAGTGTTTGGTGCCCTGTAACTCTCTGCCATTTTTGGACTTGGATCTTGGATTTGGGTCTGACCAGCTGTAATATTCTCACAGCCAGTAGAATGCACAAACCAACTGTTTTGGACTTTAAGAGTCTTTAAGAGAACTGTATCCATAGGCAATGACTCATAAATCTGATAAGTAATGTCTGCGTATTGATAAGACAGCAGTAATTGTGCACCACCCACCTTGACTCTTTTATAACCAAAAAAAAGAGGTGAGACTGTGAGAGGGCTGTCTGTTACTGTGGGTTTGTGCCTGTTGTGACTATTTGGAGGTCACCAGCCCACTAATCATTACTAACAATAAACCACGTTTGAGTTTATGAGTTTGCCTACCAGTGGTAAGAGAGGAACACAGCTTTCACTCTCAACCAGACTAATATTACTTGCCAAACAGAAGTGGAATGGGGCAGGTCTGGGCAGGGGTGTAATTTCCACTGGGGACAGGGGGGACACCCCACCCCCCCACTTTTCAAAATCGCATTTTTTGTTCTCCCCACTTTTCAAATTAGTTTGTTATGATTTTTTAACCCCCATAAAGGAGCCATAAAGGAGCAGGACCGAGCCGGACACAGAGAGTCTGCCTGTGTCGATGTCCAAGAACGCTGCATGCACACTCTAAAACTCACTGAAAGGTGTAATGAACAGGTATCGCGGTTGCAGCACAGTCAGCGATGAAACGCCAGAAGCAGCAACAGATTTTAACAGACTTTAATGTCATCATGGATGAAAAGAAAGCAAGGAGATGCAAGTTTATTCAGTAAATTAGTTCAGGTCAGGAAAATCATATTTACTATCTACACCTGATGTTAGCCCAACGGCGACTGAGCTGACGTTAACATACACTGTTGTTGCTAGGTAACTTCAGACTGTTAGCTATATATTAGAACATCTTGTGTACCATGAAAACGAGTTGACTTTAAACCACACATTTTCTCTCAGCAATGTATGACAAGCAGACTCTGGATGCAAGTTTAATTTTAGACGCAATATGATCATAACTCAGTGGTTTTCATATTAGAGGACAGATGAGGTGGACAGTTAGGATACATGGAGAGATGGGATTGAATGGACAGATGGAGGACAATAAAAAAATGTTCTTTATATAAAAGTTAAATTGTTGATGAGATTGTGTGACAATCTTGCATCCTGTGTACCAAATAAGTAGTGTATCTATTGTGTTATCAATTTTCCATCCTTTTGGATTACAGATCATTACTTCCTCCCCTGCTATAACACAGTGTTGGATGAACAGAAAATTAGCAACAGGAATGTAAATATTTACATTTGTTCATTAACTAAGGATGGTTGTTTATGCATGAAAGACAATTGTTAAAGTAATGATCAACATTTTCATACAATTACATATTAATGTTGCTGCTGTCTATCTGCAGTTGATATTACAAAATAGCGCTGTAACACACACAGCTCATAAAGCTTTTTGCTTTTTCTGTTCTAAACCCTTGCGGTTTGGTGGATGGGTCTCTGACAGACCTCCTGTTCAATACAAGTGATTTATTTTACATTTTCAGCTACAGCAGTTTGTTTAAAATAAAAGTTTGTTTAACAGTGGAAATTGTGTCTCACATTATTTACATTTTATTCACACAGAAAACATTAATGGTGAACATTTTTGACTTTATACAATGATTCTCTTGGCAATCAGCCCCTAATAACAATAAAGAAAGTAAGACTTCTTATTTATATACATAGTTTAGTAGCCTACTATTGTTTTTTGCAGAACTTATCATTATAATCTTATAACTTAATTATTTCTTGGATTTTGTATCACCATATTCCCTAAATACACTATATTTCCAAAAGTATTTGGAAATATATGTGGAAGTGTTTGGGAACGACAGCAACTCAGCCACGAAGTGGTAGGGCCACGTAAACTGACGGAGCGGGGTCAGCAGATGCTGAGGCGCATAGTGCGAAGAGGTCGCCAACTTTCTGCAGAGTCAATCGCTACAGACCTCCAAACTTCATGTGGCCTTCAAATTAGCTCAAGAACAGTGCGCAGAGAGCTTCATGGAATGGGTTTCCATGGCCGAGCAGCTGCATCCAAGCCATACATCACCAAGTGCAATGCAAAGCGTCGGATGCAGTGGTGTAAAGCACGCCGCCACTGGACTCTAGAGCAGTGGAGACGCGTTCTCTGGAGTGACGAATCACGCTTCTCCATCTGGAAATCTGATGGATGAGTCTGGGTTTGGCGGTTGCCAGGAGAACGGTACTTGTCTGACTGCATTGTGCCAAGTGTAAAGTTTGATGGAGGGGGGATTATGGTGTGGGGTTGTTTTTCAGGAGCTGGCCTTTTCCCCCTTAGTTCCAGTGAAAGGAACTCTGAATGCTTCAGCATACCAAGAAATTTTGGACAATTCCATGCTCCCAACTTTGTGGGAACAGTTTGGAGCTGGCCCCTTCCTCTTCCAACATGACTGTGCACCAGTGACCAAAGCAAGGTCCATAAAGACATGGATGACAGAGTCTGGTGTGGATGAACTTGACTGGCCTGCACAGAGTCCTGACCTCAACCCCATAGAACACCTTTGGGATGAATTAGAGCGGAGACTGAGAGCCAGGCCTTCTCGTCCAACATCAGTGTGTGACCTCACAAATGCACTTCTGGAAGAATGGTCAAAAATTCCCATAAACACACTCCTAAACCTTGTGGACAGCCTTCCCAGAAGAGTTGAAGCTGTTATAGCTGCAAAGGGTGGACCGACGTCATATTGAACCCTATGGATTAGGAATGGGATGTCACTTAAGTTCATATGCGAGTCAAGCTTTCACTCTCAACCAAACTAACATTACTAGCCAATCAGAAGTGGAATGGGGTGGGTCTTGGAAAAAGTGTGGTTGAGATCCAGCTGTAACTGAGACCTACTGAGCATAGATGCCAAAGTGGAGACCTCTTCTTGGAGATTAGCAAGCACACATAGTCATGAAGAGTAAGTTTATGAAGCCTGGGGAAGATATCCTACTATAAAGAAATTAAAAATAAATGGTGCTGGCCATGGATAGAAGAAATAGACCAAGCCTTTTGGTAGCTGGTCTAAGAAATTAAGGTGCTGGAGCTTGAACCCTGATCTTCCAGCCAACAACCCAGAGCCTTAACCACTTGAGCCACCACTGCAGACCATAAGCTGCAGTCTGAGGCTGCAGTCTGAGGCTGTCAAGGACTAATGGCAATGGCAGATATGTTAATTAGTTTTAAGGAAAATAATTTGCCAAATAACCTTGCATATGTGTCCACCCTTGCAACCCTGCAAAAAAATCCATGTATACTATGACTGCCACATTTCTATTGGAGATTTTGGAGAAACAAACTAGACAGCATTCTCAAACACCACCACCACCATCATCATCATCATCGTCATCATCATCGTCATCATCATCGTGTTCACCCCTCCAGTTGTTATTGTTCCAGAGAAACTGATGTCAGCTCATCCTGACATGAAAGCAAGATTGAATCTTATTGCATTTGGAATATTATCTTCTGAACAGAGAATGTAAAAATATGTTTCTGTGTACAGCAGTATCATTTTGTCAAATCTCTTCCTTTGTTTGCAAGGTGCTATAAAGTTATTTATTTCCAATTCAGTTAGTAGTTTAAATGCATCATTTCATTAAAAAAGCCCATTGTGGCATCAGACTATTTATTATATTATACTTAGTGATACAAGATGAAAAAACAGGCATGTAGTAATCATAGACACTTTAAGACAATTAAAAGGAGGATGAAGTGTTGCTTTAGAATTATTTGTGATAGACTAGAAGTGCTTTTAAGTACACTAGTGTTAATTCTGCTGTTAGATTTATGATTCTTGTCTTTCACATACAGGAAAAGTAAAAAAAAAAAGAAGGAAACTCCACCTCTCCAGCTTCATAACAAAAACAGGCCTCCTTCTGATCTCTGCACTAAAGACAGCAGCAGTGAACACTGTGATTAACATCAAATTGAATGACGCATCAAGAACAAGGAGGATGCTAAGACTTCATCTCACTTTAATGCTTGGTAAAGTTTATATGTTTTTCAATAATTGTTGCTTTGGATTATAAGTAGATACTGCACAGAACTTTGCATGAAAGTTCACCAGTATTTTGTACTTTTCACATGTTTCTATTATTCTATTTTTAATTTTTGTGATCTACATTTTAGTATCACTATAAGCACTATTAGTATCACTATATGCACATTTTGGACTTTATGGAAATTAAGAACTTTTTCACTTGTTTTAATGAACTTGTTAATTTAAGTGATTATTCATGTGAATAATCCTCTAATATTTAATTCATCAGATCAAATGTGGCATTTAAATGAGAACAGTTTTTCACTTGGTTTTTCAGTAACATGATGTAAAACAAATGTGAGAAAAAGCTGCTAGAATTTTCATCCTGAAGAAGAAGAAGTCTGAGTCGCAACTGCTGCCACTACCTCTGAGATTGCTAAAGAACCAACGCAGAGGCAGTGACTGAATAGGAAAACAATTTGCAATGTACTGAAATGAACAGGAAGTATTTATACAGATCACAGATATTTAGTGTTATGTTTTGGTAAAAAAAAAAAAAAAACATGTCAGCAGAAACAGATGTGGTAGTTGACGTGTTCACTGGCGGTTTGGCGAGTTTGTTACAAAAAGGTTTATCTAAATTATGGAAGAAGAAACTGTCACGGAGTGTCTGTGTTTCTGCACATGTTATCCCAGTCATATCCCAGTCATAAGATCAGGTCATAAACAAAAAGTATAGTCACATATTCAAATAGTATAAACACATGACAGAGTGGCAAAATATATATTCAAAATATATCAACAAAGTAAATTTTAATATCATATTAGTCTGGGAATATTTCCTCTAAGTCTAATAATGATTGTTCCTGTTCAATAACAAAAACTAATTTAAAATACATACATGTAAACACACACACTATATAAATATGTACCTTACATGATACATACATAATACACACCTTACATGCATAATATGAGGGTAATTTTCTTCACCTCCTTCCAGTGCCACAAGGTCTATTTTAAAAATAACAACTAAAATAGCTGTATAGTGTATGAGCATGGATTTATTTGCCTGTGTCAAATTCCTGAATCAGCTCTGTTAATGTAAACATCCTAGAGCATTCACTGCCAACCCTAATATCTGTCAGTGCATCCTGGAGCTTATCATATCAGTACTTTTTTTTGTTTGTGTGTTCTAGAAACTACGTTTTCCTTTCTGCAAATAGTTGAAACCTTGCCCAGCTTTTTTTTCTGCAAATCTGATCACAAGGACAGTTGTATTGTTGGATCCATCTCAGATTCATCCTCATACTTATATTTCCATTGGTTTCTTTTTAGAAATGTAGCAAAGCCATTTTGGATACTGTAGAATGTAGAATTCGATTATAGCATCCCTTTTTTATGTACAGTTTTGCTCAAAATTATTCATACCCTTGGTATTTTCAAAGTGTTTTTGAGTTGTCTTCTGTGATGAATGAGTTTTGGAATACTTTCATATATTTAATATGTGACAAACAACTGAAGAAATAACAACACGTGGTATTTCAAGAAATCTGACATTTCATGTGTTTTTATTGAGAAATATTCAAAAATCACCAAGAATTATTCATCCCGTTTATATTACAATGTTTCAATCAATCAATAGAAAATTCTTTGTTCTTAATGACGACCTGCAAACGCTTCTTGTAGTTCTCCACAAGATTTCTACAGATCTGCTGTGGAATGTTTCTCCACTCTTCCTTCGCTAAAGCCTCCAGCTTCCTAGCCCTGACCTGGATCTTCAACTCTCTCCACAAATTCTCAGTTGGGTTCAGGTCAGGGCTCTGACTTGGCAACTCCAGAACATTTATGTTGCCCTGAACCATTGCTTGACCACTCGCGCCGTATACTTCGGGTCATTATCCTGCTTGTAGGTCCAGTTCTCTGGCAGGTTGAGCTTGTGTGCTGATACCACCAGGTTTTCATCAAGAATCTTGACATAGTCCTCCTTTTTCATGATACCATCTATCTTAACAAGGTTACCTGTACCACTGGCAGAGAAGCACCCCATAGCATGATCTGACCACCGCCAAGCTTGACCATTGGGATGGTATTCTTAGGATTGAAGGCTTCTCCTTTCTTACACCAAACATATGCAGCATCCATATGTCCAAAGAGCTCCAGTTTAGTCTCATCTGACTAGAGGATGCATGACCAGAAGTTCGGATCTCTATCTAGGTGACCCCTCGCAAAGGCCAGGCGTGCATCCTGGTGTCTCTGGGTAAGGAGTGGTGCATTTCTGGGGCCATGTCCATGAAGACCACCTCGATGCAGAATTCACTGAATGGTGGATCTTGATACTGTCTCCCCTGCTTGGTTGAGGGTGTCTATTAGAGCTTTGGGGGTGATACGGGGGTTGATGCAGATCTTTCTAGCGACTCTAGAGGATACTTCCTGCCACGCCCATCCAGGTTTCTGACAGTGTTGAACATCTTGAACTTCTTGAGGATACTCTGTACAGTTGATACAGGGACATCCATTTCTTTCGAAATTGCCTTGTAGCCTTTGCCTCCACTATGGGCATTGACCACACACGTACAAAGATCAGGATTGAGTTCTGTCTTCTTGGCTATGGTGACAGTGATTGACAATAATGAAAGCTTTGCCCCCTTAATTATACTTTACAGAACAGGTGTTACCATTTAACATTATTAGGCCTTAATTGATCACACCTCAATTGATTTAACTGATTAGTCACTGGAGTGTGAAACCACATGCACTTTCACAAAAGAAGGAATTGGGAATAGGCCCAAAAGAGAATCTCTGGCCATATCTATTGGTATACAAATGTTTAACTAACACATATGTGGGGTTGTGCATAGCAACTAATATATATTGAATACAATGGTTCCGGCAAAGTAGTTTAAATAAATAAAAAAAATGATTTGTCCAAGGGGTATGAATCATTTTCAGCTCAACTGTATATTAAAGAGAACAAACATGAAATTAGGTGTCATTTCTGTAATTGTCACTGCCGCTGCCACTGCAGTGGACATGATGTATAAGGAAATAAAGATGGGTTTAGAAGATGACTTTTTTAGTGCCAGTCTTTTCATACCAGTTGTAATTACTTTACTTTAAAGACTAATTGTTTATATATTTAAAATTATCTGTGAGAGGAAATTCTTTTACAAGGCAGGGACAAAAATGATAAAAACACAGTGTCCTCTGTAATCCTTGGCACCATTTATGAAGATAAGCAAAAATAGTTTTTCATTATCTTATATCATGAAGTTCCACACTGCAGTTCAGTGGATTGTCTGTATTCAACTACACATACACTATATTGCCAAAAGTTTTGGGACATCTGCCTTTACATGCTCATGAATGTAATATGGAGCTGTCCCACCCTTTGCAGCTATAACAGTTCCAACTCTTCTGGGAAGGCTTTCCACAAAGTTTAGGAGTGTGTTTATGGGAATTTTTGACCATTCTTCTAGAAGCACATTTGTGAGGTCAGACACTGATGTTGGACGAGAAAGTCTGGGTCACAGTCTCCTCTCTAATTCATCCCAAAGGTGTTCTATGGGGCTGAGGTCAGGACAGTCATGTTCCTCCACACCAAACTCACTCTTCCATGTCTTTATGGACGTTGCTTTGGTCACTGGTGTGCAGTCATGTTGGAACAGGAAGGGGTCATCCCGAAACTGTTCCCACAAAGTTGGGAGCATGAAATTGTCCAAAATGTCTTGGTATGCTGAAGCATTAAGAGTTCCTTTCACTGGAACTAAGGGGCTGAGCCCACCCCTGAAAAACAACACCTGAATTCAATAATTTGGTGGGGTGCCCCAAAACTTTTAGCAATATAGTGTCGCTATAGTTCTACATTGTGTAGCTTGAGACTGTCACAGCAAATGAAGAGCTTTCTATATTTAATTTAATTCTAATTTGAATAGCGCTTTTAACAATGGACATTGTCACAAAACAGCTTTAAATAAATATACAGTAGGTATATATAAGTTCATGATATAAATATTTATCATTTAAAACTTTATAAATCTTTAAATCTTTTGTAAATCTTCTATAAATCTTTATTCTTTAATGAGCTGAGGCAACCAAATAGAAATGGAAAAATTCAAACAATTCAAAATTTAATGGAATTAAAGCATGATGGATCAGGCAGGTCCAGATCTGTGCCCTTACCTAAGAAAACGCTGTTAATCCAAGGCTTGACTAAACAAATGAGGGCAGTGATAGCTTGGTCGTTGTAGCTTGGAAGATTGTGAGTTGAAATCTGCCACCACTGGGCCCTTGAACAAGACCCTTAACCCTCAATTGCTCAGATGTATAAATGAGATAAATGTAAGTTGCTCTGGATAAAGGCATCTGTCAAATATTGTGAATGTAAAAATGTTTTCAGACTTAAACACTGATATTGTGTTCCAAGCACTAATTGAAAGACTGTTGTGTAACTGCAAGGCTTTGTAAGAGAAAGCTCTATCGCCTGGTGTAACCTTTAGTATTTGTGTTACTAACAAGGAGCCTGCACCTATTGATCAGATTCAGTGTAGTGGATCATAAAAGAACTGCAACAGAGGCTTGCTATTGTACTACAGAGAAAGTTTATAATATTTTTTTTTTACTGTGGATAAGATCAAGAAAGGCATTACAATAACCCAACCTAGAGGGATCAGAAAAATTAGTTTTTCCGTATCATGCATATTATATTTCTTAAATTAGCAATACTGCTAAGATGAAAAAGGGCTACACTAATATTATGTACATGAGCTTAATATGAGATACTGGAGTCAATAATTGTAACAAGATATTTTACTGCTGCACACAAAGACACAGAAAGGCCATCCAGGGATACAATAAAATGATTTTTTTACAGAGCATCATACAAAAGTGAAAATCAGAAATAGCTATATATGATCCTAGTGCAAGTACTTTTGTCTTGTCAGAATTAACATTTACATTTAGCAGACACCCTTATCCAGAGCAACTTACAATTTATCTAATTTTATACAACTGAGGGTTAAGGGCCTTGCTCAGGGGCCCAGCAGTACAGCTTGGTGTTCTTGGGTTTCAAAGTCACAACCACCTGAGCAGCAGGCCAACACTCTAACCATTAAGCTACCACATCCCCTGTGTGGTATAAGGCTCAGCTTTATTAAGCTTAAACAACTGGCTTCAATACCTACAGCTGTGTGTCATCAACATTGGAAGTTGTGTTATAAATATACCATATTTGTGAAAAAAAATTCCCAGAGGTAACATATATACAGAAAAAGCATAGGAAAAACAGAAACCTTGTGGAACAAGCAATGCTTTGTTATGCATATATAAACTGATTGGAATTCCAACAGCTACAACATTTCCTAATCTATCAAATAGATTCATATGATCAGTGGTGTTAAAAGCTGCAGGCAAGAAACACAAGCAGTGAGACAGAATCCTGTCCAGTAGTAGGACATTGACCACTGCTATGATCAGGCCTAAATCCTGACTTATTGATTTTAATGAATGTTGTTCCTGTGTAGGTATGAACATAAGTGCTGTCCTACAACCTTTTCTATGATATAGTTTCTATTTTTTTTCTCTTAATATTGTTTTTAGAGTGGATCACTAGACTGTGTGACGTAACACTGTTTCAGTTGTGGCTGAATTGTAGGCACAATATAATGCATTGAAATATAGATAGGCTTATTTTAATTCAGTTTAGGATTGCTAGGTGTGTGTATTGTTGGTTCCTCTTTATTTTCTCTCCATAGCCAGTGTTCTTACAGCTTCCATGCCAGTTGGTAAGTATATTTTTCTTTTGAAGAAATTTGTTCTACCCTAATTATTGTATTTTTGTTCTCTGTTTTTATTTTTCTCTCACATTCATAAGTCATTAATATTTTTTTCTCTTTTCTCTGTTATACAAGTTTTTTTTAATTTTTCCTATGTATTGTTTTCTGTTTTTCTTATTTATTCAGATGTTTACATATACACTACTCACAAAAAGTTAAGGATATTTGGCTTTTGTGTGAAATTTATGGAAAATGTAAAAAGTTCACGCTACAGTGATATTATATCATGAAAGTATGGCATTTAAGTAGAAGCTGCAGTGGTGATTTCCTCATCTCAAACAATTTATTGAAACAAAAGCCAACAACAGTGGTGGGTATACCACAACAAAAAAATGTCAATGTCTCAATAATTTGTCATGTGCCCTTGACCATCAATTACAGCTTGACAACGACGTCTCATGCTGTTCATGAGTCGACTTATTGTCTGCTGAGGCATGGCATTCCACTCTTCTTGAAGGGCGGCCCTCAGGTCATTGAGGTTCTGGGGTGCAGGATTACAAGCCTCTACACGGCGACTCGGCTGATCCCACAGGTTTTCTATGGGATTCCGGTCTGGAGAAAGTACAGGCCACTCCATTTGAGGTACCCCAGCCTCGAGCAGCCGTTCCTTAATGATGCGACCTCGATAAGCTGGAGCATTGTCGTCCATGAAGATGAAATTAGGCCTGTGTTGTTCATGCAGGGGCACAATGACTGGATTAATGATGTTATTCAGGTAGTATTGGCTTGTCACTGTACCATTCACAAGATGTAGGGCAGTTCTGTATTGAGTGGACACACCTGCCCAGACTGTAACACCACCACCACCAAAGGCTCGTCTGGTGACAACAGTGGTTGATGCATAGCGCTCTCCTTGATGTCTCCAGCATTGTTGGCGGCCATCATTTCTGCTCAACGTGAATTGACTTTCATCAGAGAACAGCACTGAGGCCCACCGGTCCCTCATCCAGCGTAAATGCTCCCTGGCCTGGTGGTGAGGTCAGGTACCCTTGCAGGTCATCTAGCACACAGACCACGCTGATGTAAACGGGTTCAAATGGTCTGACGTGACACTTGGGTGCCTCTCACCTCCCTTAAATGTGCCTGGAGTTGAGTGGCATTCATCATCCGGTTCCGCAGGGCACTGTTCACAATGAAGCGGTCATCAACGTGGGATGTGGCCAAAGGACGTCCACTTCTATGCCTTTCTGTGACTCTTCCAGTCTCTCTGTATCTCTGTCGCAACCTGCTGATGACACTCTGTGACACTCTAAGCTCAGTGGCCACTTCCCTCTGAGAACATCCTGTTTGAAGCCTCACAATGGTGAGGTACTGTTGATCAATTGTTAGGTGTGGTCTTGGTCTCATGATGTCAAAATGTGAACAGCATGATGAAGAGGACTGTTTAAATACCAATTCTAATTGAACCAGAAAATTTATTGGTCGATTCATGGATCAAACACCAGTTGTGAATTTTGCCGTTAAGCACCTTGTTAGAGAACAGCAAGTTCTGCAAAAAGTACTGAAACACTGAACAGTTGGACATGTGCATTCAAAAGTGTAGAGAAGGTCAAATTAAGTTCACCTGGAAAGGTTATAGTGCATTTTAGGTGCATTCTGAAATTTTAGCCCATTAAATGAAATGGGATTTAAAAGATTGTTGATTACATATATTATATGTATTGCTTATTTTGTAAAAGAGCTGGCATTTCTTTATTATTTTTGGTCATTTCAAAGTGTAATCCAAGCCAATTTCTAATAAGATTAATTATCATAAAATTAACATGTATTTTATTTGTTTGTTTGTCCCAGATGGCTCTAGCATACGACTCGCTGGTGCCAGTAACTCCTGCTATGGTAGAGTGGAGATCTTGCATGATGGCCAGTGGGGAACTGTGTGTGATGATTACTGGGACATTAACGATGCAGAGGTGGTTTTTAGACAGATTGAATGTGGTAAAGCCATCAAGGCAACTTTCAGTGCCATCTTTGGTAATGGAGGTGGCCCAATATGGCTGGATGATGTTAGGTGTTTTGGAAATGAAAGTGATATCTCATGCTGAATTTGGACATCAGAACTGTAACCATAATGAAGATGCTGGTGTTATTAAAAACTCTTTCATATTATGACCCTGTGATCCTATATGATTATCTTGCACTGGCTTTATTTAACCTTTTTAAACAAATACAAAGTCACAGTGATTTTATTTAAATTTTATTTGTCACATACACAATCATACACAATACAATGTAGTTGTAACATCACCGTCGGCACCTGTCCGCCAGAGGGAGCCCTCATCTGAGTTCTGATGCCACCAATGAGGAACACTTCCAGGGTTTAACAGACATTTAAGCAGCATGTTTACCACGCCATGACGCAAAGTATTGTTGTTGCAACATACTGAGCAGTTTAGTCTGCCTTTTGCATTCTGATTGATCTCTGTGTTTTGACCTCGTTTATGTTTTCTGGTTTTCTGTATTTGCCTTTGTCTGCATTTGTCTGCATCTGCAACATTGCCTGTCCCTACTTAGTTTTTGTCTGATGTTCTTGGATTACTCTTATAAAGCCTGCTCATGGATCCTTCACAATCCACCTCCAACGATTCGTTACAGAATACTTCACCGCCTTTGGATCCAGTAGAGTGTGTGCATTTCCAGGTGGTGGTGGCCCACCAAGGAGCAATTATTCGCACATATCAGGAGCAACTCACGGCGCTGCAGACTGCCAACAAACAGCTCCAGCAAGCACCGCAGAACCGAAGCACCATCAGGTACCTACACTCTTATTGAACACGGGAACTGCAGCACTGCAGTGAGTTCCTCCTGTGGACAGAGTAAGCCCATAACTCCCTCACCCACTCGTCCATGGGACCTATGCCGTTCCAGTGCATTCTGGGGTACAAACCACCCCTATTCCCATGTTCAGGAGAACCCCCTGACATACCTGCCATCAACAACTGGGCCCATTTGAGCCAGGAGGTCTGGGAAAGCACCCATGTCCACCTGCAGCGTGCCATATGATGACAACGAATACAGGCGGACTGCCACAGACACCCACACCCCAGGTTCCAGGTGTGCCAAAGGGTCTGGTTGTCCATGCAGAACCTAAGATTGAGGCTACCCTGTCATAAGCTGAGTCCACAATTCATTGGTCCCTTCCACATCATCTGCCAGGTTAATCCAGTGACATATCATCTGCAATTCCCGGCCTCGTACTGTATATCCCCCACCTTCCATATGTCCTTGCTCAAACCAGCACGCCCCCGCCAGGATGAAGCAGCTACGGGGCCCCAGCCTATAGGGTGAGCTCACTCCTTAACTCCCAGCACCACAGAAACCGACTACAGTATCTGGTGGATTGGAAGGGGTGCGGCTCCATGGAACAATCATGGGTTTATGCGACGACATTCATCGCCTCCACCCCAACCGGCCTGCTCCTCGGCCCTGGGGCCATCCACGAAGTAGAACATCTGGAGGTGTTCCTAGAGGGGGGATCTATAACATCACCATCAGCACCCGACTTCCCGAGATCTGACGCCACCAATGAAGAAAGCTTCTGGGGTTTTACAGACATTTAAGCAGTGTGTCCAACACGCTGCATTGTTTTTTTGCGACATACCGAGCCGTTTAATCTACCTTTTGCATCCTGATTGATCTCTGAGTTTTGACCTTGTTCATGCCCTTTTATAGTGCCCCAGTCCTATGCAGATAATCGGCGCTGATGCGTGGCACCTGTGCACGCTGCTATTTAAACCCCAGTGTTTTTTAGTCAATGTGCAGACATAGTGTGTGCCACAATCTGACCAAAAAACCCACAGCAGGTTTATATGGACAATTAGAGGCACAGGAAGCATTTGAGGCCCTAAACAGGAGGCCCTCTGCCTCGGTGCTTCGGATGCCTAATCTAGAAGCCCAGTTCATAGGTGAGGTTGACGCTTCCAACATAGGGGTGGGGGCTGTCCTATCTCAACTGTCATAAAAGGAGCTGCACCCAGGTGCATATTTCTTCTACTGATTAACTGCACCAGAGAGAAATTATGATGTAGGGGATCATGAGCTCCTGGCCAACAAATTGGCTGGAAGGGGCCAAGCATCCCTTCCTCATCCTCACAGAACATAAGAACCTGACCTATACCCATCAGGCCAAGTGGCTGAATCTGTGGCAGGGCAGGTGGTCCTTGTTCTTTGCATGGTTTGATTTCATCCTGTCCTTTAAATATTGAGTCAAAGAACATTGAGTCAGATGTCATTTCCTGCCAGTGGGAAAGTCTGACCTGCTGGCTGAGGACCCCAACCCCCAGCCCAGAATTCCATCTTCCAAAATAGATGCACCTCTACGCTAGGGTTTGGAAGAAGTGTAAAGTAGGCTTTACGTCCCCAGGTCAGTCCGACCACAGGTTCTCTCCTGGGGCTACACCTCACCATTTGCTGGGCACCCTGGTGTGGTCAGAACTTTATTCCAGTGCCCAAACTCCCCTGACTGCTGAACTCCTCCTGCAACATGTAGTAAGGACATACATCTTTCCATTTTACCTGGTCTCTGATCCAGGCCCTCAGTGTGCTAGTCAGTTCTGGAGGGCCATCTAATAAGTGCTCTGGAGAGCCTGTCATCAGAGTTTCAAGTCAAATGGTCAGACAGAGAGGGTCAACCAAGATTAGGTGCACACTGTCTGTTGTCTGGCCTCCTCCAATCAAGGGGCAGTGGTGGCTCAAGTGGTTAAGGCTCTGGGTAGTTGGGGGGAAGATTGGGGGTTCAAGCCCCAGCACTGCCAAGTTGCCACTGTTGGGCCCTTGAGCAAGGCCCTTAACCCTCTCTGCTTCAGGGGTGCTGTATCATGGCTGACCCTGCACTCTGACCCCAACCTCCAAGGATGGGATATACGAAGAAAGAATTTCACTTTGCTGTATTGTATATGTCACAAATAAAGGCTATTTCTTTTCCTTCTTCCTACAACATGGACTAAACACCTAATCTGGGTGAAGTATGTCCATAACATAAAATGCCACTCAGCTTTGGGTATGTCACCTGTTGAGCGCCAGTTTGGCTACTCTTCTCCTATGTTTGCTGAGCTGGAGGAGGAGCTAGGAGTCCCGGCAGCAGAACAAGTGGTTGACTGGTGTCACAGAGTCTGGCAGAGGGCCAGAACAGCCCTTCATGCAGCTACTCAGAGGAGAACCCATGTGATAAATCTCAAGAGGTGCATAGCCCCCACATACTGCCCTGGCCACTAAGGATCTGCCCATTTAAGTGAAGTCCAAGAAATCGGTGTTCTCTTGGTTGAGGGGCTGAATGTCCTGCAGAAAGAAGCTCCTCCTCATTTTCCCTGTGTTCACCTTTGGGGCAATGCTAGCTCATGTAGTTGAAGCTCTGAGTTGTTGATCAGAAGCTGGGGTTCAAGCACTGCCAAGCTGCCACTGTTGGGTCCTTGAGCAAGGCACTTAACTGTCTCTGCTCCAGGGGTGCTGTATCATGGCTGACCCTGCACTCTGAACT
Organism: Hemibagrus wyckioides; assembly: GCF_019097595.1. Classification (NCBI taxonomy): domain Eukaryota; kingdom Metazoa; phylum Chordata; class Actinopteri; order Siluriformes; family Bagridae; genus Hemibagrus; species Hemibagrus wyckioides. The sequence continues at coordinate 2,289,250 of NC_080711.1, read as the reverse complement.
CAACTTTCTGGGCAGGGATATATAAAGAAAAACATTTCACTGTGCTGTGATGTATATGTGACAAAAATAAACACTTCTTTAAGGAGTGGAAGCACATCCCTGAACGTAACCGAGAAAAGAGTGCTTTGTTGGGATGACTGAACAGAAGCAGTTGCAGTTCCAATGTACCTCTGGAGCTTTACCCTGGCCCTGAAGTCATCAAGCTTGTTCTCCAGAGACTGAACATAGGCTAGCAGGATGCTAGCATGGGAGCATGGTTTGTGCCAGCCCTTGCCAGCTTGAGTCCAGGTTTAGAAACTGTGGTAAGTGAGTGGATTGTAGACCAATAGAAATAAGAGAAATAAGAGATTTTTTATCTTAAATGATGATGTCCATGATGTAAAGAAAACGAGGTTGGAGCAGTGGTTGGAGCAGATGTGATGGCAGCTGACCTCACTGGCACCATCTTGGAAGCAAAACTGGGAGGATTAATTACTATTATTCTGGCATGCATAATTATAACAAGTGTAGGTTAAGGTGCAGCAAAATTATTTGTCTGACTCCATGGGGGCAATTTATTTTTAGTTTAGTTTAGTTTTGATTCAGTTTGGTTAAGTCTGTGCCAGTGATAGCCTCAGATTCTTATAAGTGGCTCTACAGGAGAGGAACCCTCACTGTAGATGATACATATAAAATAAAAACTTGAGGCATGTTGTCATTGGAAAATAAGCAAAAACCTGAATGTTTACTAATAACCACATGCCACCATGTGTTCCCAGACATGTGCAAAACTTCCATAACTTTTACTCAATAAAGAGTCATTAACAGTTAAACTGTTTGAATTTAAGAACCTGGTATTGTTTCTATTATGATTGGCTTTACAGCACGTGAGCAAATTTAACATACAGGCTATTGATAATAATACCCTTTTGTTTTTTAAAATAATTCAGGCCGAGAGATCAGGCTAGTGAATGGTCCAAGTAACTGTTGTGGTCGAGTGGAGATCCAGCACAGAGCCCTGTGGGGAACAGTGTGTGATGATGACTGGGACTTAAAGGATGCAGAGGTGGTGTGTAGACAGCTTGAATGTGATAAAGCCGTCAGCACTCCTCATAATTACTATTTTGGTCATGGAAGTGAACCAACCTGGTTGGATGATGTTCAGTGTAATGGAACTGAGAGATACATAGATCACTGCTCACACAGTGGATTTGGAGAAAAGACCTGCAAAAATCATGAACATGCTGGAGTTGTCTGCTCAAGTAAGTTGTTATTGTGTTTTGTTGTTCAAAAACAGTGAAAATGTTTCAAGTTAAAATGTTTACAAAATTATTAAATATATTCCTTTATTGTAAGATATGCAGAGTCCAACACTGACTCGGATCTCCCCAAACTCTGTGGTCTCACCTGGAGAAGTTCTTCAGTTCACATGTACCACACCCAGTCCAACATGCATCTCTGTAGACTTCAGTTTGTATAAAACTGGGACATTAATAAAGAAACAAACTGCAGAGAATACAACAACATTTACTCTGACTGTAGATGAATCACATCAGGGTCAGTACACCTGTGACTACTCCTACAGGGAAAGTAACTCCACATCATCCAGGAGCAACTACATTAACATCACTGTGGGTAAGTGCAGATAGAGCATTATACTGACCAGTGTCACTAAGTCACTAATTATTTATTTATGCTGTTCAAAAAATGTATATTTATTTTGCACACAGTTAGCATATTTAAATAGTATGAACACATCAGAGAAAAGAGTCCATTGTTGGGAGATCTTTCACTATATTTCTGGCCTTGGTCCAGCACCACTCTGGAGAGCTCGTCTGTCATGTTTGGTGCTGTTCTCAAACCAGACGGACTCTCTCCAGTGGTCTCCCATTGATCATGAGTGGCTGGTAGTTTCTCTCCTGCTTTGTTCTGAGGTCCACTATCAACCCCTTTGTCTTGAGAGATTGTTACGGCACCAAATCTCCAGGTTTTTAATCTCCACTAAGTAGGCCATCTCATCATTGTCATATCTCATCAGGCCTACCACCACTGTGTCATTAGCAAACTTGATGATAGTGGTGGAGTTGGAGGTGGCCATGTGTCCATAGGTGTACAGTGAGTACAGCAGGGGGCTCAGAACACAACCCTGAGGGGCTCCAGTGCTGAGGGTGAGGAAGAATAAAATATGTTTGCCCACCCATACTGCTTGTGGACTGTCTGTCTGACAGGAAGTTGGAGATTCATTGACACATGGTCTGGCAATTTAAAGATGAGTATGGAGGGAATTATAGTGTTAAATGCGGAACTGTCGTCTACAAACAGCATTTTAACATAATTCCCCTTTCTGCTATGGGCTGTACGATAGAGATGTGTATTGTCCTCAGTAGAGCAGTTGGGATGGTACACAACCTGTAATGGGTCCAGAGTGTCAACTAGGGAGGAAGTGATGAAGTCTCCGACCAGTCTAGCATAGCACTTCATCACATTTGAGGTCAGGGCTACTGGGCAATAGTCATTGAGGCAGGCTTGCTGGGGGGTTTCAGACCGCTTTGAAGGTCATGGGGATTACAGACTGTTCTAGGGAGAGGTTAAATATCTTGGTGAACAATGGTGCTAGCTGGTTAGTGCAGGCTCTCAGGATCCATCTTGGAATGCCGTCTGGTCCTGCTGCTTTTCTGGTATTAACCCCCCTGAATACTTTCCTCACATCATGCTCCGAGATGATGAATGTGTTTTCAGCTGTGGCACTCTTTGCATGCATGATGTTTTGTAGTGCTATTAGCACTGCTTTAGCCATTAGTGCTATAAGCTGCAGTCGCAAATGGAGCATAAAAGGTGTTTAGCTCTGGTGGTGGTTATGTGAACTGTATTGTCTGCTAGTTTCCCAATGAATCCCACAACCACTTCCATAAAGATTTGTGTCTGAACATGTCCCAGTCTGCGTCATCCAGAGATTCATGCAGAGCGGCCACTGATTGGTGAACTCCCTCTGAACTGGAGCTTCGTGTGTCAGCCATTGTTTATATCTAGGCATTGAGAAAGGTTAGCATGGTCGGATTACCTAAACAGTTTTAAAGAGTAACTATTTGAGACTTTAAACTGAGTGTAGCTGTCAGGGAGGGCAGGTGAGGACCCATATGCAGAAAACAGTCAAAGTTCAAGTTTAGAGTGTTGAATAGGAAAACCACGGTTAGGCCAAGTAGCTCAAAATATCAGCACAGTCCAGAGCACAAAGGAGACAAAGCTAATAAAGGTAAAACAGTTAATAGAAAATCCTGCAAAGGTGATTTGGGCAAGGGGAACGAAAACAGAGTCCAGGGGAACAGTCCTAAAACCAAGTACAGGTACAGAGCAATGAAGGGCAGGCAGAAAATCAGAGTCAAAACAGCAGTGGTCCAGTATTCTTTTGTCTCTGGTGGGGCAGGTAATATGCTGTCAAAAGTTTGGCACTGTGCTTTTGAGGTTGGCACTGGCCTCACAATGAGTCCCCTCACAATGAGGGCAGCATCATGATGCTGACACACTCCACCACCCTTTGACTTTCCCGACTCTATTGTTCTGTCCATGCAGTAAACTGAGAATTACATGGCCAGTTGGATAGCATGGTTCAGCTAGGTTCAACCATGTTTCAGTGAAGCAGAAGAGGTTGAAATTTCAAAATGTCCTTCTGAAATTTTCCCCTGGTCCTGAATTTGTGAAGTTTGTTTTCCAGAAACTGGACATTGGCAAGGAATTTGTGTCCCACTTATATCGCATTTATAAATCTTAATGTAAAGTACACATAACCACATTTTAAACACCTTTTTTCAACTGTTCACTTTGGTTGAGTCTGTGCCAATGATAGCCTCAGATTCTTCTAATTGATAAAAAAAAACTTGTGGCATGTTGTCATTGGAAAATAAGCAAAACCACCCCCCATGAACCCTATGTGTTCCCAGAAATGTGCAAAACTTGCATTTTACTCACTAAAAAACTTTTACTCACTAAAGAGTCATTAACAATGTTTGAATTCAAGAACCCTTCTGCTTTATAAAATAACTCAGTCCGAGAGATCAGGCTGGTGAATGGTCCGAGTAACTGTTGTGGTCGAGTGGAGATCCAGCACAGAGCCCAGTGGGGAACAGTGTGTGATGATGACTGGGACTTAAAGGATGCAGAGGTGGTGTGTAGACAGCTTGGATGTGGTAAAGCCATCAGAGCTCCTCATAATGCCCACTTTGGTCAGGGAAATGAACCAACCTGGCTGGATGATGTTCAGTGTAAAGGAACTGAGAGCTACATAGATCAGTGTTTACACAGGGGATTTGGAGTAGAGAACTGTGGACATGATGCAGATGCAGGTGTCGTGTGTTCAGGTAAGTTGTCTCCGTTTATTTCAATCAATACCCTGTTTAAAGTGAATACATTTACAATATTATGAAATATATTTCTTTCAGACATGCAGAGTCCCACACTGACTCGGATCTCCCCAAACTCTGTGGTCTCACCTGGAGAAGTTCTTCAGTTCACATGTACCACACCCAGTCCAACATGCATCTCTGTAGGCTTCAGTTTGTATAAAACTGGGACATTAATAAAGAAACAAACTGCAGAGACTACAACAACATTTACTCTGACTGTAGATGAATCACATCAGGGTCAGTACACCTGTGACTACTCCTACAGGGAAAGTGACTCCACATCATCCAGGAGCAACTCTATTACCATCACTGTGGGTAAGTGCAGAGATGCAGAGAGAGTGTTATACTGACCAGTCACTAATTAATTATTCATGCTGTTCATATAATTATTATTTATTGACACAATTTGCATATTTAAATAGAATTAAGAAGCATGCATACTGTTAGTCAGTGCTAGTTGTTAGAATGGCTAAAATATTCTACTAGCTTCCAGTATCTTGCATTTACTATTATTGGGAAGAATAAAACACTTGGTGTCATGTTGATTTAGGAAAATAATAAAGCACAAGGTAGTGTGCTGTCAGTTACTGTTACCACTCCAAATTTAATTACATTAAATTAATCAAACTTGCTACAACATATTGACAGGTAGTTTGTTCCTCTTATTCTACAGCAATTTAGGAGCAATTACAATTTATTAAAAAAATATATTTATTAGAGATAGAAACTTCATACATTTTATGTGTTCAAAGTAACATCTACTATCTGAACTTCCATATGAAACATGAACAGTGTCATTGGAGACACACAAGAATAGCACATGATAATAAATAATTACATCTTAATAAAAAAAAATGCATTAAAATATTCCGTTCTCCCTACCAGAAATTTTCCTCAAATGAGCTGTAGCTTGACCTCTAACAAACAATTCCTGTTTTACTTCCTGATCCTCACTCTTGCCAACTCTGATAAATGAGATCTAAGCTTTGTCTGTTGTGTTTTCTTTGTCCTTTGTTGAACTCTTGGCCTTGTGTTGGATTATTTCTTGCTTGTCTTCCTCTGGCTACTGTATGTTAGGTATGATGGCTCATGTTTTAACCATTTTACTGATGTTACTCTTCACCTTCACATTAAAACTCTGCATATATATCCTCATACTCTTTCAGTATGATTCTGTGGGTTGTAAAACCTACCTTGTGTTGCTGTGCTAATTAAAAACTGTGCCAGAGTCAGAGTTAATGAATAAAATATAAAGGGATTTTTCATTCATATTTTCAAGTGCCAGACAAGATGTGTTTTCTGGTGTGATAATCAATTTAGTTCTGTTTATTTCTGCACTGCACTGGCTGCTTTATTTGAAATTCCTGAAAATCCTTGCTTGTTGTTTTATAGTGAACTTGCAACAGCCCAAGATCTCCTTCAGTGCTGCTGATGGATGGTCCCACTATGGGCCTGAAGGACCAGAAATGATCAGGGGCTATGGCTTCTCCATCATCTGCTCCACTGAACCCCAGTATCCAGGAGGTTCTTTCCACTTGGGGTTCAGTGGATCCAACATCACCAGAACTCAGTCAGCTGTTAACCACTCAGCCATCTTCCTTTTTCCTGAAGCAGATTTTAATCATCAGGGAAACTACAGCTGTACTTATGAAGTTAGCGTGTCTTCACGTACCTTTACCTCCACTACCAACGAACACGTTCTCATCTCTATGAAAGGTATTATTTGACACGCTGTATGTTTTATGTTCTTGTTTTTTTCCCTTCAGTTTTATGTGTGAAAACATTTATCCTTTCTCTTTTAGTACCTCTAGCTCCATTCATTGGTTTTGGAGTGACAGCAGGACTGCTTCTCACGTTCCTGCCAATCATCATTTGGGTTGTGATGACATGGAAAAGACGAAAATGTCAGATTGATAAGAAGGATACCCAGTGTAAGTATAGGCTATTTAACTGTATACTTATTAAAATTTCTTTTAGCAAAACATTTACTCCACAGCAATGCTGAATTCTTTACTGTTGTTGTTGTTGTTGTTGTCTGTTTATTTTGAAACAATTTCAACTGCTGCAGCTCTTTCCTGAAGGGAAATGCCATGGTCATGTTCTATTATCAAGCCATATCCCACTAATCCCACTGATATGCTGTACTGCTGTCTTTTCTCAGCTTCATCCACCACTTTCAACTTTCTCCCTTAGTATAGCAGCATTTCCCTTGCTTTTTCTCTGGCAGCTCAGATATCCACCACAGCTAGGCATTCTTTCAGTCTTTCCACCAGCTTGCTTTGGCAAGGCACTGCTAAATCTCCTTTGGTTTCTTGTGGGGGTAAATTCTACCCATGTATGTAGCCAGCCCTAGAAAACATTTAACACTAAGCAGCCTTGTGCACATTTGACAAAGAGGGACTTACATCCTTTTGATAACTAGTAGACTTTTAACGTCTTTTTCTATGCCATTCCATCTGCACTTACGTTGTGCATTCTGTCAGGGTCAATCCAGCTTTCTGATGTCAAGAGAGGACCATTCTGATTCAGTTATCATACTATCTGTTCCACACAATACTTCCATACTACTGTGTTCCCTTCACTAGTTTCTGTAGCTGTCTGGATCTAATTTAAACTCTAAAGAATGGGATAGTACTTCACATCCACCACCCCACCCCAGCACACCCCCTCAAGTTTTACAACACCAACAAGCCCTCAGCATTTAAGGAATACTTCTGTTTGTCATGTATCCAAGTGGTGGAATAAACTTCCACCACCTGAGCAGCTGGGTTTCTGACACTTTAAACAAAGACTAAAGCACCTGACTTACCCGATTAGGGCATTTTCTCTGACATCAACAAGGCCTTACCACCCACAGAACTGTTGCTCACTCAGTGTTTTTTTCACACCATTCTATAAGCTCTTGAGACTGTTATTTTGCAGTATCTGAAATACTCAAGCCATCTCAACAACCATGCCACAGAAAAAAAAAATGTCACCATTCTGATCTTTAATCGGAACTGTATATATTTGAACAAGTGTTTCCATTAAAGTGGACAGAGAGTCTATATGACCATTATGTTAAGTTCCTTGCCAAATGAAAAGGCCTAAAGTTCAGAATGCTGTATTCCAGATATGGAGAACAGTGTCAGTGTCAATAAGCTCCATGTTTGGGTACTAAGTGTTAGCTTAGATGCTTTCTGCTGGCTGATTTCTAAACGGAGTCTGATGTTCTGTTGGTGCAGTAGAATGTGTGACCTGTTAGCTGAGTGGTTGAGGGTTAAGGGCCTTTCTCAAGGGCCCTAGCAGTGGCACTCTGGTGGTATTAGACATTACAACATTCTTATCAATATTCTTAACCTCTAAGATGCCAAATTCCTTTATGGATTAGGACCAGTGCTCCAATTAATATCAGTTTAATAATAAACAGGTTTTTTTTAAAAAAAGTTATTAAAAATATTATTTAATATATGTCTGCTCAATAAGGATTGATATGGTAAAGTTTGCTCTAAGAGAAATACAAATAAATACAAATATAAATTGATGAAATGTATGACAGGTCATTCTTTAATGAATACAAGTAATAATAATAATAATAAGCAAACTGCTGAGTGTTTTATACTTGCTGAATTGCATATGCATTGATATGGAAATAACCATTTTGTGTTTACTTTCACACAACCATTTTACAGATGCCGAAAAAACAAGTGAGCATCCACAAGTAGAGAACAAGTCAGACGTCCAACCTTATTATGAATTTGCAGAAGTCATTGTCCAACAGAAGAAAAGTGGACTGAGGGTGAAGTAATTAATGCAAACTAAAATAAAATGATGCAGAAAAACTAAACTATTATCCTGAATGAATGAATGAATGAATGAATGAATGAATGAATGAATGAATCCACATCAAAATAATAATTAAATTCACTATTTTTGGCTCTTTTTTATTATTTTTAATTACAAGTTATATGGATTTCAGTTTGTTCTCAGTTTTTAAAAGTGCTATTGTATCTATGTGCATGTATTGTACATCATTACTTTAAATTTCTTCTTACTAGATTCAGTAAATAACATAATTAACTATCTGTAGAACATGGGTGATGCTTACAATCATTACTACTATTAAATACATTAAGTATAGTATGTTTATATGTATTTATTTACACTACATTGTCAAACATTTTGGGATACCCAGGGGGTTGGGCTCGGCCCCTTAGTTCCAGTGAAAGGAACTCTTAATGCTTCAGCTTCATACCAAGACACTTTGGACAATTTCATGCTTTGTGGGAACAGTTTGGGGATGACCCCTTCCTGTTCCAACATGACTGCACACCAGTGACCAAAGCAAGGTCCATAAAGACATGGATGAGTGAGTTTGGTGTGGAGGAACTTGACTGGCCTGCACAGAGTCCTGACCTCAACCCCACAGAACATCTTTGGGATGAATTAGAGCGGAGACTGCGAGCCAGACCTTCTCATCAGTGCCTGACCTCACAAATGCACTTCTAGAGTAATGGTCAAAAATTCCCATAAACACACTCTTAAACCTTGTGGAAAGCCTTCCCAGAAGAGTTGAAGCTGTTATGGCTGCAAAGGGTGGGACAACTCCATATTACATTCATGTGCATGCAAAGGCAGACGTCCCAGTTTTGGCCTGACTCTCAGTCTCCGCTCTAATTCATCCCAAAGGTGTTCTATGGGGTGGAGGTCAGGACTCTGTGCAGGCCAGTCAAGTTCCTCAAGGCCAAGGAACTTCATCCTTATCTGGTTGACAATATTTCATCATTGGAACCGAAGGATTTTCTATTAATTTCAATTTTTTTATATTCCGCTATTATTGGCAAGGAAAAACTCCATGAGATGATATGAGGAAGAAAATTTGTCAGGAACCAGGCTCAGAAGGGAACCTCATCCTCATTTGGGTGACACTGGACACTAAATAATGAAAATGTAAATAATGTCCTTTCTACAACAGTAACCAAGGGCTCACAAGGAACTATTAGGTCAGTGTAGTTTCATTGTAGAGTTCATTATAGACAATAATTCCTTGCTGTCTCAAGCTGACAGATGTTACGGCAGTTCTGTTGACGGTGTAAGTGTCTCCAAGAGGCTCTGTCCACAGCAGTCTCCTGGTCACAGGCTGTCCACACAGATATATACATATTTGTTTCAATTATTCCTCATATATTACATCTACTTTATTAAAAATAATGAGAGTGATCTGGTTGGATTCTATTCAATTTCACACAAATTAAGGCATAAAAACTCAAAGCTGACCTGCACCTCTGTAACATCGGATGAATCAAGTTCCCTGAGCTGAATTTTTTTTTTTTGTCAAGTGGTCATGTTTGTGCATAGTAAAAGTTTTTTGTGAATTTAATTTTGCTCTGAGAATGTTGATGGAGAAGTATAGGGATGGTCAGAGAGAGCTGCACTGTGTGTTTGTAGACTTGGAGAAAGCGTATGACAGGGTGCCAAGAGAAGAGCTGTGGTACTGTATGAGGAAGTCAGGAGTAGCAGTATGTCAGAGTGGTGCAGGACATGTATGAGAGGAGCAGGACAGTGGTGAGGTGTGCTGTAGGGCAGACAGAGGAGTTCAAAGTGGAGGTGGGACTGCATCAGGGATCGGCTCTGAGCCCCTTCCTGTTTGCTATGGTGATGGACCAGTTGTCAGAGGAGGTCAGACAGGAGTCTCCTTGGACAATGATGTTTGCAGATGACATTGTGATCTGTAGTGAGAGCAGGGAGCAGGTGGAGGAAAACCTGGAGAGGTGGAGGTTTGTGCTGGAGAGAAGAGGAATGAAACTCGGTCGTAGTAAGACGTGTGTGTGTGTGTGAATGACAGGGAGGGAAGTGGAACAGTAAGATTACAGGGTGAAGAGGTGAAGAAGGTACAGGAGTTTAAGTATTTGGGGTCAAATTTCAGCAAGAATCAAGGGCAAGGTGCTACAGGACAGTGGTGAGACCGGCCATGCTGTATGGTTTAGAGACAGTATCACTGAGACAGAGACAGGAGTCAGAGCTGGAGGTAGCAGAGCTGAAGATGTTGAGGTTCTCTTTGGGAGTGACACGGTTGGACAGGATTAGGAACGAGTAGGGAAAAAGCCGAAAGAAGAAGAAGAAGAAGAAGATATCTGTATTTATTAATGAATCCAGGTGCGTGAGTAGGCCCGAAATTTCAAGGGAAATTTTTCTTTTCAATATAATTATGTTGAATCTAACATTTGTCTATGAAGCTTGGAAGCTGCATTGACAAAAATAATTTAATTAAAAATTAACTTAAAAAAAATGAAAGCTTTTAAATAATATTAATAATTACTACTAATATTAAAATATATTAATATAAATATAATAATATAAAAAAAAATTATATTTTGCTGGAGATTAGATTTTTTTTGTTTCGAAAATATTTCATTGCAAAATTACAGGCTGCATGATTGAAATAAATAAATAACCAACCAACCAAACAAACAAATAAATAAATAATTCCCTAGTATCAAAAATGAAAATTTTGGAATTTTTTAGGAGAAAAAAAAGATTTTTATGTATGGTGAAACACATTGTTTGGAATTCCTGGGAACAGTAAATGCTTTTTTTTTTATGTGATCTAAAGCTGCACATTAAAGAAGGAGACGGATTTATTTATGACTGTTTATTACAGACAGAATCATACATCGGTGGTGTTACATAAAGAACATCATGAGTCGATTCACGGTGCCGGCTTTCCGCTCGTCACGGTGCAGAGAGAAAACGTTTCCACTCAAATAAAAGTTTTAAAGCACATATTAAGTCCATGTTGTTTTGTTTTTGTTTTTTTTGGTCATGTTTACATTTTTTTTTCCCCTAACACCTCCTAAAAGCACCGGAGGAAGAAACCAATGAAGAAAAAGAAAAAAGAAAAAGGAAACCTCCTAATAATCAGAGCGAGTTTAATCTTAAATGGGAGTGTACGCTCTGTGTAGTGTATAGAACCAACTAAGAGTATTTACACTCATCCTGACGAGCTTCGGAAAATCATCGACACATCGGATTCACGCTAAAGAGATTTCCCCTAAGGTGCAATTTTTTCGAGTTTACACAGGAATTATCAAAATATAGATCATTTCCATGATCATTTTCTTCTTCTTCTTCTTCTTCTTCACTACAAGCGTTTCTACAATGCTGAAAATCCAGTGTCGAGATTTCATGATTGCCACTCGAGTTGTTACTCATTTTTTTTGTGTATATATATTAATTCTATAATGCGAAATGGTTCACAGCATACACACACACACACACACACATATATACAGTACTTATTGTTCCTTAATCTTAGGCTCGACCCTAGAATTTTCCAAGCAACACGTTATAAATGACACGCATCATCATCATCAATCGGAATTTGTTTTAAGACTAGAACGAGTTTTTGATTAATAATCAGCGAATGCAGCTGATCTTCAAGTGCATTTTTTTCTTTTAAATCCACCACCAACAAGAAGAAGAACAAAAAATCCAGGATGCATCAATACCAACACTCATTTACCCAAATCAACAGCTCATAAATAACGCTAGTGTGCGCGGTCACGCTAATAAACAGTCGAAGCTTAATAACGGCGATCTGGACGCATTTTACCGCTACAAAGCGAAGCAGATTCCGTGTGAAAACAAAGAGGAGGACCTACAGAGAGACACCGTGTGATCGAGGTCCTCTTAAACTCGCACGGAGTTCATCGCTAGCAGCGAACAAACGAAGGCTAGGTGGAAAGAAACGTGATAAAAAAAAAAAAAAAAGGAATGAAGGAGTTTTTACTTGCAGCTGTACAGATGTGAAGGAAATCCTACTTCACCCGAGCTAACTAATGTAGCTAGCTGATTCGTAGCGCTGTTTTGAATGTAAAATCGACTCACTGGCTTAATAAAGATCGAGTCTAGTAGGCTAAGTGCAAGAACACACACACACACACACACACACACACACACACTTATAATGAACTCTATTAGATCATGACTGATTGATTAACACTAAAGTATCAAAATCATGCACTCGTACTGGAACAAATGGTATCAATGCATCCCAAATAAATAAATAAATTAAAAAAACAAGAGAATGTTTGTTACGTTTCTCAAACTTAAAAGTCGTGCAGACGTTCACCCTCACGTGGAGACGGCCACGCCCTTCAATAGAGTTAAAGCCACATTTCACACAGACGAATGAATCTATTGCACATAAAACTCCTGGATCTCTTTCTCTCTCATACTTTCTCTCTCACTGACTCTCTTTCTCTCTCACTCATTCTCACAGTCTCACTCATTCTCTCATACTTTCTCTCTCACTGACTCTCTCTCTCTTTCACACACACACTTTCTCTCTCACTGACTCACTCTGTCTCTCTCTCTCGCTCTCTCTCTCACACACTTCCTCTCTTTCTCTCTCTCTCTCTCCCTCTCTCTCTCTCTCTCTCTCTCTCTCACACTGACTCACAGACTCTCTCTCTCTCTTTCACACACACACTTTCTCTCTCACTCGTTCTCAGTCTCACTCATTCTCTCATACTTTCTCTCTCACTGACTCACTCTGTCTCTCTCTCTCGCTCTCTCTCTCACACACTTCCTCTCTTTCTCTCTCTCTCTCTCTCTCTCTCTCTCTCTCACACTGCCTCACAGACTCACTCATTCTTACAGTCTCACTCATTCTCTCATACTTTCTCTCTCACTGACTCACTGTCTCTCTCTCTCGCTCTCTCTCTCACACACTTCCTCTCTCTCTCTCTCTCTCTCTCTCACACTGACTCACAGACTCACTCTCTTTCACACACACACTTTCTCTCTCACTGACTCACTCTGTCTCTCTCGCTCTCTCTCTCACACACTTCCTCTCTTTCTCTCTCTCTCTCTCTCTCTCTCTCACTGACTCACAGACTCTCTCTCTCTCTCTTTCACACACACACTTTCTCTCTCACTCATTCTTACAGTCTCACTCATTCTCTCATACTTTCTCTCACTGACTCACTCTGTCTCTCTCTCTCGCTCTCTCTCTCACACACTTCCTCTCTCTCTCTCTCTCTCTCTCTCTCACACACACACACTTTCTCTCTCACTGACTCACAGACTCACTCTCTCTCACACACACACTCTCTGTCTCTCTCTCTCTCACAGACTTACAGACTCACTCACTCTCTCTCGCTCACTCACTGACACTCACTCTGTCACGCTCTCTCTCTGTCTCTCTCTCTCTTACTCTCTCACGTGGAGAATAAACTCACACATTTCACGGTCAAAAAGCTAGAAGCAGAAACCCTACAAAGATTGATAAAGAAAAGTCAGCAGGAACACAGGTAACAGTTCAGCAGTTTCTCTGGGAAACTTTGTACTTTCATTTTCATGCATCGTCTCGATCAGAGCGCGAGATTTCACATTAAGGTTTAAAGTAACTACAGTCATGGACTGGCAAAAGTATAAGGACACCGAGATTCGTCTTTGGGCTACTTATTTGGAAAGAAAAAAAAAGAATATATATTTAATCCCTATTTTTCCTGATTTCTTTTTAACCTTTTGAGATTTGTTTTAAATTTATTTATTTATTTTTATTTTTTGTTTTTTTTTTAAACAGAAAATTGTATTCCTTTTAGTACTTTTTCAATCTTATTCTAGAATATTTATTAAACTCCAAACATTTCTGAGACATCGTCCCGATTATTTTTAACTTCACTAAAGATTTACAGTTGTTTGATGATTTTTTTTTTATATTCCATCATTATTTTCACTAAGTCTTTTCGACATCATGATTTTAAAACAAATTATTTTTTATTAAAATCCAGACCCCAAAAATATATATATATTTTTTTTTTGTTTGTTTATTTTGGTAATTTTTCAAAAATACTTTAGAAATTCTCCAGAATTGTGGTAGATTATTTTTCCAGACTTGTTCCTGATCAATGGTTTATGGAAAACCTCCAAACATTTGGAAATTTTGTTCTAAATTATTATAATTTTTTCTTTAAAAATAACAGACTTTTATCCAGGAAAATTCCAGATCTTTCCAAAAAAATTCTGGGACTTTTTCCAGATTTTATTTTATTTTCTAGACCTCTGCAATAATTTTTTTATTGTTAATTTTTTTTAATAGTTGCAGTTATGTTTTGTTATGTTTCTGTTATTTTTATTTATTTGTTATTAATAGTATTTTTTAACTTTTTTGTGACTTGATTTTTTGAATTTTTTCCAAATTCAAAAAATGATCAAACAAATCATTTAAAAAAGAAAACCTCAGCAGTGTGATATGCGTTAGTGTGGCTTCATTAGGATTAGAAGCCTCGGACCTTTTCCGTGTACAGCGAGCTTGCTAACAAACATTTTTAAGGATTGTTGTGCTCCTCTGTCTGATCAGGAATTTTACTGAAGTTGGTGGAATGTGAAGATAAACAAAACATTACTGGAAAACAAAAATTCGGTCTTTAGCTGTTGCACAGGTACAAGGTGTCCACAAACTTTTGCCTCGACATTCTAACAACAAAAACTCATAATGACACGAACGTAAACGCGGCTCATCGTCTCACTCGGACAAACCCGTCTCATGAGTTCTCTAATCAGGATTTGATCCTCGTTTCTCTAGAAAATGGTCCACAGAAACATCCGGACTGGATCACAGTCCATCTCTCTCTCTCTCACACACACACACACACGTAGACAGAAGGAGAGACAATGAGAAAAGAGGAAGCAGACTGCGCGAGTGTGTTGCATCAGTAGCGGTTGTTGTACCAGTCGTTGTCCTGCATGTGCACGAGTTCGTTCACCACGTCCAGGAGGTTCGGACCGTGTTTTTGCAGCAGCCGCTGATTCAGCGCCCGGTCAGCGAAGCCCATCTCCACCAGGACGGCCATCATGGCATCCTGAGTGGCTGCTTCTTCGGGAAGCTACGGACAAAACGAGCTGCGTCACTAACATGCAGACGAGTCTGTACTTCAGTAAGAGCGTTAGAGTTAAACACACTGACCTGCTCAGGACCGGACTGTCCAGTGAACAGAGCTTTATACGCGGAGGCTGCGACGGACAGCGCGCCCTTCACCAGACCTCCTGTTATACTGTTCGCTCTAAAAACATGGCACAACAGCATCGTCATTACATCACTCAGACTCGCTCGAATAACAGGGTTCAGAGATGAAGGACAGATGTTCTGGTTCTTACTTGAGCTCCTGGATCTCCGAGTCAGCAGCTGTGCAGGAGCTCGGTGTGTCCGAAGGACTGGACGCGGAGTCTACAGGACAGAAGGTTAACACCGGTGACAAAAAAAATAGTAATATTTAACAAGGAAGGAATCAGTCTGAACTTCTGAATGTGTGTGTGTGTGTGTCAAATCAGTTTGCAGGTGTGTGTGTGTAGGTGTGTGATTGTGTAGAAGTGTGCGTGTGTGTTTGCATGTGTGTGCAGGACTGTGTATGTACCATGATCTTCTGGCTCCTCCCCCTCTTTGCCCCCAGACTGATTAAGCTCCTCCTCCTGCGGCGTCTCTGCTGCTTCCAACTTATCAGCTTCCTCAGTCTCTGATCTGTTCAATAAAACAGTTTATGAGTCAGTGATAAAGGCAGCGTGACTCACATCACAGATCATCTACAGCTTGAAAAGTGGAAAAGCTCCTAGAAGAAAGCCACCTGGAGCTGGCTGAAGGTCTTGGCGCTGCTACGATCACGGGGGTGAGCGGCACCGAGTCCAGTGTCTGCGACGCACACAGCATGTCGTTAGCATCGGCGCTAACACGCTCCAGGCTCTCGTCTCCCTGCTGAGACACGGCCGAGCTGTACATGGACTCCCCCAGAGGACGAGTCGTGTCGAAACAGTCCGGCAGGATGATGATGTAATCCTCAGAGGAGGCGGACGACGTCCTGCTCCGACCCTCTTTACCTTCTTCGGCATCTCTGGCTTTCTTTTTCTCCATCTTATTCTTCTTCCTCTCTTCAGACTCCTCTTCATCCTCGAAGCGCTCGGCTCCAGCGGCCGGATCCACCACGATGCGCTCGATGTCCGACTCGTTCCCTTCATCTACACAAACACACAAGATGTACAGAGTTACTCATTCAGTGCATCTGATGGACAGGCATGTGAGTGTGAGGAAAAGAAAAGAAAAGTCAAAAAAAGGAAAAAAAGGAAAGATTAGTTGAAAGAAAAAAGAAAAGAAAAAGAAACGAAAAGAAAAAAAGAAGAAAAGAAAATTAATGAAAAAGAAAAGAGAAAAGTAAAAACAAGAAAAGAATGGTTGAAATAAGAAAGAGAAGAAAAGGGAAAAAAGAAAGAAAAGAAAAGAACAGAAAAAACAAAAGAAAAGAAAAAAGAAGAGAGAACAAAAGAAAAGAAAAATAAATAAAAAAAAATAGAAAAAAAAGAAAAGAAAGGTAAATTGTAATTTCCTGAAAGAGAACAGCTGTATGAGGAGAAACCCGGAGGTTGTGATGATCTCACTGGCTCACCTGCAGCGGCTTCAGCAGGAATGGAGACGAGAGGAGAAGGTTCCGGAAGATCCTGTGGCTCGGCTTTGGGCGGATCTGAGAGAGGAACATCGGCGCTTTTGGACATTCTGTCCATCTTCCTCTCACAGAGAGACACGGAGCCCTGCGGTGCTGGACGCAACACTGACACACACACAAACAAACACACACAGGAACACACACAAACACAGACACACACACACAGGAACACACACAGGAACACACACAGGAACACACACAAACACAGACACACACACAGACACACACACAGACACACACACAGACACACACACAGACACACACACAGACACACACACACAGACACACACACACAAACACACACAGGAACACACACAAACACAGACACACACACAGACACACACACACAAACAAACAAACAAACGCACTCACACAGGAACACACACAAACACACACAGGAACACACACACTTACTTTCATGGATTCTATTTTAAAATAATAATAATAATAATAATAAACTAGGGCTGTCAAAATAAACATGTTATTAATGCGTTAACGCAAATTCATTTTAACGGCACTAATTTTATTAACGCGCGATTAATGCAGCGCGCATTTTCTGTTTGACTCTCGGCCTTGCCCGTAGTTTGGGAAATGGGAGATGCAGCAGCAAACAGAGACTGAGAAAGAAGAACGTCTTCTTTATATATAAAACGATGTCTGATGTTTCTGTCGACGAGACAAAAGTCTGCATTTATTGTGGATGTGAATGAAGTTCTCACCGCAGCACCTCGAGTTTAAAATATCACTTGATGGTGAAGAATACAGCTGATACAGAGAGCTCTCCTGCCCCTCTCCTGCCCCTCTCCTGCCCCTCGCCAATGGCAGACAACACTAGATTGTTTTCAGTGGAGATGTAATGTGAACCTGTGTTCTTTCTATGTTCTTTTCTTCATGTGTTTGTCATGAACAAGTTATTTGAAAAACATGTCTATGTTCTTTATGCTCTATATTTAAGGTGGTTTCAGTAATAAAGGTACACTGTGCATGTTTAGAAGAAGTGATCTGAAAATGTTAACAGGTTTGTGTCAGTAAATCGCTCAGTGCAAAGACAGAAGTCATTGTTTTCTATGTTCTTTTTTTCATATGTTTAATAAACATGAACAAGAAAAATATCTATGACCTTTGAAACATGTCTAGTCTTCATGCTCTATGTTGAATATGGTTTCACTAATAAACAACATACACTATATTGCCAAAAGTATTCGCTCACTTGCCTTGACTCGCATATGAACTTAAGTGACATCCCATTCCTAATCCATAGGGTTCAATATGACGTCGGTCCACCCTTTGCAGCTATAACAGCTTCAACTCTTCTGGGAAGGCTGTCCACAAGGTTTAGGAGTGTGTTTATGGGAATTTTTGACCATTCTTCCAGAAGTGCATTTGTGAGGTCACACACTGATGTTGGACGAGAAGGCCTGGCTCTCAGTCTCCGCTCTAATTCATCCCAAAGGTGTTCTATGGGGTTGAGGTCAGGACTCTGTGCAGGCCAGTCAAGTTCATCCACACCAGACTCTGTCATCCATGTCTTTATGGACCTTGCTTTGGTCACTGGTGCACAGTCATGTTGGAAGAGGAAGGGGCCAGCTCCAAACTGTTCCCACAAAGTTGGGAGCATGGAATTGTCCAAAATGTCTTGGTATGCTGAAGCATTCAGAGTTCCTTTCACTGGAACTAAGGGGCCAAGCCCAGCTCCTGAAAAACAACCCCACACCATAATCCCCCCTCCACCAAACTTTACACTTGGCACAATGCAGTCAGACAAGTACCGTTCTCCTGGCAACTGCCAAACCCAGACTCGTCCATCAGATTGCCAGATGGAGAAGCGCGATTCGTCACTCCAGAGAACGCGTCTCCACTGCTCTAGAGTCCAGTGGCGGCGTGCTTTACACCACTGCATCCGACGCTTTGCATTGCACTTGGTGATGTATGGCTTGGATGCAGCTGCTCGGCCATGGAAACCCATTCCATGAAGCTCTCTGCGCACTGTTCTTGAGCTAATCTGAAGGCCACATGAAGTTTGGAGGTCTGTAGCGATTGACTCTGCAGAAAGTTGGCGATCTCTTTGCACTATGCGCCTCAGCATCCGCTGACCCCGCTCCATCAGTTTACGTGGCCTACCACTTCGTGGCTGAGTTGCTGTCGTTCCCAAACACTTCCACGTTCTTATAATACAGCTTCCGCAGTTGACTGCGGAATATTTAGGAGTGAGGAAATTTCACGACTGGATTTGTTGCACAGGTGGCATCCTATCACAGTTCCACGCTGGAATTCACTGAGCTCCTGAGAGCGACCCATTCTTTCACAAATGTTTGTAAAAACAGTCTGCATGCCTAGGTGCTTGATTTTATACACCTGTGGCCATGGAAGTGATTGGAACACCTGATTCTGATTATTTGGATGGGTGAGCGAATACTTTTGGCAATATAGTGTACATTTCAATATTTGTCCATGCCCATGTTGATTAGAGTATTAAAAACTAAAATAGTATTAATTTAAGATACATTCAGAATGGATAAAAATCATGCGATTAAGTTGCGATTAAATATTTTAACCGATTGACAGCCCTATAATAAACTGGTTTCCAGTGCACTGACCGGTGCTGCTGACTCTCCCATGCAGGATTCCTCCATCCAACACGCCCCCCAGCGTGAGAGAACGAATCACAGACTCGCTCACAAACTGACGGCCAATCACATCCTCCTCTCCTTTCTCCTGGGCGGGAACACCCCCTAACTCGGGAGTCTGAGCCACGGCTGAGGAGAAAATAGAATGAAAAACTTCAGAAAATTTGTGTTTAATTTAATCGCTGGAACTCAACAGTGACAGATCAATTTCATTTCAACTCATTTATTAATTTATTAAATCAGTTTTATTTAAGGCTGTAAATTATTTACTTAGGCTGTTTTTTAGATGGTTATATGTTCAATATTTTAATGTCATATTAATGTCATTATTAATCAGCTTCATTCTTAATCTTATAAAATTTATCACACTTTCTATAAAACTATTTAAAATCTAATTTAAAGTTCATTAAGGTAAATTAAAATAAATAAATAGATAACAGAAAAAAACAAAAAAAAAGAGCAAAAAGTTAAGGATCTGAGAGAAAAACACAAAAGTAACAGTAAGAAAAAGAACATATATATATATATATATAAAAAAAATGTAATATATGAATATAATATACACTACCAGTCAAAAGTTTGGACACACCTTTTAATTCAGTGTTTTTTGTTTAGGGATTTATTTTCTACATTCTAGAACAATACTGGAGACTTCAAAACTATGAAATAACACACATGGACTTCAGTAATCCATATGTAACGACAACAAAAAACAGTCAGTTGTTATTTTAAGACACGAAGGTCAGGTGTTCTGGAATAGTTCTTACAAGAACAGTATTGTCAAGTGCATTTGCAAAACCCATCAAGCACCATGATGAAACTGGCTCACATGAAGACCATCCCAGTAAAGCAAGACCAAAACTGACCTCTGCTGCAGAGGAGAAGTTCATTTAGAGTGACCAGCCTCAGAAATCACCAATGAACAGCACCTCAGATTGGAGGCGTTATGAAGGCTTTACAGAGCATCAGTAGCAGACATATCTCAATATCAACTGTTCAAACGACATTATTGTGGATTTTGGCCGCCTTCAGCATTGTTTTACAATGTAGAGAGAAATAAACATCAGGAAACACCATGGAATTAGAAGTTGTGTCCAAACTTTAGTCTGGTAGTGTATATAAAGATAATGAACAAAAGAAAAGAAATGACAGGAAGGAAGGACGATGGAGTGAGAGGGTTTTCCACAGGAAAGGATAGGATGAATGAGGGAAGAAATGATACAAAAGAAAAAGGAAAAAAAGAACTTTTTTTGATAAATAATGAGGAAAGAGAAGACAAAAGTGAGGTAAAAAGCACTGAATAAACAACTAAATGTAAAGAAGAAAGAAATCACAGAATGAATAAGAAAAGAAGAAGAAAAATAGAAGAGAAGAGAAGAGAAGAGAAGAGAAGAGAAGAGAAGAGAAGAGAAGAGAAGAGTCAAAAAAGTCAAAAGTCAAAGAAGCTTTATTGTCACTTCAACCATATATAGCTGATGCAATCTTTAGTGTAAAAGAAGAGAAGAGAAGAGAAGAGAAGAGAAGAGAAGAGAAGAGAAGAGAAGAGAAGAGAAGAGAAGAGAAGAGAAGAGAAGAGGAAAAGGAAAAGGAAATAGAAAGCAGCTCTGTGTGTTTTTTTACCCAGAATGCTATTGAGTGGTTGGGTTTCTCCCCCAGCTTCCTCCTGAATCAGTCCTGGAGGAGTTTTATCCTGCAGCAGTGCATCATGGGGCAGAGGAGAAATACATGGAGTGATATCTGCGCACACACACACACACACACACACACACACACACACAGAGAGAGAGAGAGAGAGAGAGAGAGAGAGAGAGAGAAAGGAAAATGAAATTCACTTTATAATATTTAACTACATTTCAGTAGAATGGTTTATACCACAGTGTTCCTGTGTCACCTGCGAGTGTGTCACCTGCGAGTGTGTCACCTGCGAGTGTGTCACCTGCGAGAGCGTCACCTGAGAGTGTCACCTGAGAGAGTGTCACCTGAGAGAGTGTCACCTGAGAGAGTGTCACCTGAGAGTGTGTCACCTGAGACAGTGTCACCTGAGACAGTGTCACCTGAGACAGTGTCACCTGTGAGAGTGTCACCTGTGAGAGTGTCACCTGCGAGTGTGTCACCTGCGAGTGTCACCTGCGAGTGTCACCTGCGAGAGTGTCACCTGTGAGTGTCACCTGCGAGAGTGTCACCTGAGAGTGTGTCACCTGCGAGAGTGTCACCTGCGAGAGTGTCACCTGCGAGTGCGTCACCTGCGAGTGCGTCACCTGCGAGGGTGTCACCTGCGAGAGTGTCACCTGCGAGTGTGTCACCTGCGAGTGTGTCACCTGCGAGAGTGTCACCTGCGAGTGTGTCACCTGCGAGAGTGTCACCTGCGAGAGTGTCACCTGCGAGTGTGTCACCTGCGAGTGTGTCACCTGCGAGTGTGTCACCTGAGAGAGTGTCACCTGCGAGTGTGTCACCTGCGAGAGTGTCACCTGCGAGTGTGTCACCTGCGAGAGTGTTACCTGCAGGAGTGTTGTTGGGAACGCTCTCCAACTCCTGCACTATGTTAATGTCCAGAAGCTCAAACGACAGCAAGTCCTAATAAACAAACAAACAAACAATTTGTTTTCATTTATAATTAAACAAACAATTTAGATAAAATAAGACTGTGCGCCATAGTGAAAAATATTTACAGATTAATCAAAAAAGGAGCAAATAAAAAATAAATAATAATAGTAAACATTTATAAAAAATATTAAAATAAAATAATAATAAAAAAAATATAGATAATCTTCAACAGCTTAAAAAAAGAAATAAAATCAAGTCAGATAAACAATAATAATATAATTTATAAATAAATATTAAATTATTAAATCAATTAATTTATAAATAAAATAAATTAAAAAGCGATGATTAAGAAAAGGAAATAAATCGTGGCATAAAAGAAATAAAATAAAATAAAAAATGCACTTTCACAGACATCCACAACGCTGGTGCAATATCAATATGAACAGCAGGGGGCAGTACAGTACCATGCCCACTACTAACCCAAGTTTCTCTACTGGTTTTTTTTCCTTTCTTTTCTTTTCTTTATGTATTTATTTATTTATGAAGTTTCTGTACTGTTGCAGCCTGTTACTCAGCTCTAACGCTAAACTCTGATGATTTATGTGTTAAAGATCACTAAACATTTTTTTCTTCATCTTTTTCACTTCATTTCCTTCTCCTTCTCCTCTGTGTTTATGAAGCAGTGATCTTCCTCCCTATGACCAGACCTACCTGTGCGGTCAGCAGGTCCACAGACGGAATGTAAAACTCCTGATCGCAGTCCTGATCCACGGTGATGAGCAGCGGCTCCCGAGACGCCGTGCGGTTCTTCTCCTCCCTCTCTAAAGTCCGAGTGGATTTCTCCTGCAGAGGAACGGAAAGAGGAACGATCAGAGTCAGGTCCTCCAGGATTGTGGGGTCAAGCAACGCTCTCTTCCATAGGTGTCTCCTCTGGCAGGAGTTTAAAAGAATCCTTGTGTTTGTGATTTCACCAATTTGAGCAGTGAAAAAGCACAAAAAAAAAACCTCCACAAGTTGTCTTGGAAATTTTGAGAAAAAATGTATCAATTAATTAATTGATTAAAAAAATAGAAAGATAGAAAGAAAAAGAATAATAATAAGAAGAAAAAATAGAAAGATTTTGCTGTAACAATGACTGAAAAACTCTGGAGGTACTGATAATTATATAATATAATAATTAATTAATAACAGATTTTGTGATTTCAATTGATATTTCAGAAACGCATTCTGATTGGTGTTTATTGTGTAAAATGAAAATATAATTAATATTCAAAACAGATTTCGTACTCTGTGTTTGAGACGGTACAATAGTTCAATTTAAAAAATTCAGCAAAATTTTTGGCACCCTCCTCGCTAATGACACTGCCTCTATACACACACACACACACACACACACACACACACACACACACTATCCCATAACCAGGTATAAAAAAAATACATTAGAATAAATTCTGATGAAAGCTGATGTACTGTTGTGGTGTAGGTTGAGATTAACCGACAGGAAGTGATGTAAAATAAGGTGATGCTTTGTTATAGGTACCGACCTGAGGAGTGACACGTACTGACCTGAGGAGTGACACGTACTGACCTGAGGAGTGACGCACGGAGACACAAGCAGGCCGTCAGCCGAGATAGCAGTCGGAGCTTCGGGGTCCACGACGATGCTGCACCAAACCCGCGGGCCGAACTGCTCTCCCCCGTGCGCCAGGCGCCAGTGTGAGGTGTAGGTGCCCTCCAGGGTGGGAGCACACAGAGCCACGCTGACCAATCCCACCTAAAACACACACACACACACACACCAGTCAGTATTACGACACCAGTCCTCCATTTCCTGTTCCATCTTTTCTTCACCTTTTTCCTTAAATCTGATTAAATGATGCAGATTTAGATTCCAGATAAATAAACCAGAGCAGTGTAGGATATGATGTACGATACACACCTGTCCTGGCTGCAGTGTGGGTACAGATACCTCCCTCCACCTCTCCCCCGAACCCACAGCCAGATTCCCCCACATGAACTTCAGCTAAAAAATACACAAAGAGAGATGTTTATTTTCCGAAACCAGCACAAAATTTTTTTTTACTCCATTTAGAATTGTTTCATGTCGTGTAACATCCATGACCAGTTAGTTCCTGTTCTCACTTATGTTACCGCTCACCTATTTAACGTTACAGCTTTGCTGCCGAGTTACAGAACACTCACACTGGAGACTCCAAACGTCACCAGTCCTCCAGTGTGTTTCATTTCAGCAGCAAGAAAACTGATTTGTTGAATGCTAGTTGCTCCGCCCACTCATAACCGCTAGTACCATGGCAACCTCTTGGCGATTTCATAGTACAGCGATGCAGTGTGTGTAACTTGAGAGTGTGTGTGTGTGTGTGTGCTGAGGAGATGTGCTGGCCTACTTTGGTGTCCGAGTTCCAGCTCATTGTGCCGCTGTTCTTCATCTTCCAGTATTTAATGAATTTGGTCCCAGGCCTCAGGCGCGATCCGTCCGGCAGATTTTCATCCAGCAGCAGCGCCGTCATGGCAGGGACAGCTAGAGGACAGGGACGCTTAGGACGCCTGAGGACACGGAAACACCACAACTAGGTCATCTTACACCCTCCATATACTGGATCACAGCTCAGCTCCCTGCATTTGGATTAGATTTTATACTCAGATATCCTATCCTATACTATAATCTGATATTATTTACGCAACATGGTGGATCTCGGCCTGTGTGGCTCAATCTAATTAGATTAGATTTTGTACAGTTCTATAATCAGACATTATCCTCGGTTTATAATACAGCACTCATCTAATTAGAGACAGCTCACTGCATTGAAATTAGATTTTATACAGCTCAGTAATCCGATATTATTTAGGCAACATATTGGACGTTGGACTGTGTGGCTAATTAGATTTTGTACAGTTCTATAATCAGACATTATCATAAGTGCATAATACAGCACTCCCCTTATCAGAGATAGCTCATTCTAATTAGATTAGATTTTGTACAGTTCTATAATCAGACATTATCATCAGTTTATATTACAACACTCCCCTTATCAGAGACAGCTCCACTCTGATTAGATTAGACTTTTGTCTAGACTAGATTTTGTAGAGTTCTATATAATTAGATATTATCCTCGGTTTATTATCTGTTATCTCGTTATTAGAGTGAGCTCGCTGTAATTAGATTAGTTTTTAGAGTTCTATAATCAGATATTATTATGTATGTAACGATGCGCACTCGGGGCTGATGGCCACGTAACCAGATTAGATTTTGTACAGTTCTATATTCAGACATTATGTATGCAACAATGCACACTCTGGGCTGATGGCCTATGTGGCTCACAGTAATTAGATTAGATTTTTACAGTTCTATAATTAGACATTATGATCTGCTTGCACCTTATTCAAGACAGTAATTAGATTAGATTTTTTTTTTACAGTTCTATAATCAGACATTATTATCTGTCTGTAATACAGCATGCTTCTTATTAGAGACAGCTTGCTGTACTTAGATTAGATTTTTTTTTATATTTCTATAATCAGACATTATGAAGCATGCAGTAACACTCACTCGGGGCTGTTAGCCTGCGTGGCTCGTGGTTGCAGCAGCACAGGGGAGGAGTTTCCGTCTCCCGGACAGCCCCACTGCAGACTCCTCCTCTCCATCCTCAGCTGCTTCCTGATCTCCTTCACCTCCGCCTTCAGCTGCCGCTTCTCCGCCTTCAAGCGCTGTTTCTCCGCCTTGCGGAAGCTCCGGTCTCCTCGTCTGTAGAACCTAAAACGGAAATAAAACCCATGTGAACTGCTGTTGTTTTCAAAGAAGAAAAGAAGAGACAGAAACCGAGACAAAGGGGAAGTGAAGAACACTCGCCTGCTCTGATCCGGAGCTGGAGATCCGCGCTCGGGGATGGAGAGAGGTGTTCGAGCTCTCACCAGGTTGTGGCTCGGATCGTGTGAGAAGCTACACGGCTCACACAAGGTGCAGGACGTGCAGACGCTGTGCAAACATCAACCACAGCAACGCAAACTGTCAGTAAAGTGAACTGCATTCATTCACCACAAGAAGCTTCGCTCCAGCCGTCTCACCTGCACTGGTATCCTCCACCCGCCGTCTGTCCTCTGCAGCTGCTGCAGGCCGGAGCCGAGCTCGGAGCACCAGGCAGAGTGGACGAGGAAACCTCAGAGACCTGAGCCTCGGCTCCCAGGGGTTTATGGATGCAGCACTGACCCGAAAACTCCCTGCAGATCTTCTCCACAGCCTCACGAACCACCTGGTCCTTAAACTGAGCACATCATTTATTATTATTATTATTATTATTATTATTATTATTATTATTATTACAATTACTATCATCAATATTATTATTATCATTATTTTCATTTTCAATTCACAAGCACAGTTTTGAACTCAATTAACCATCATGATTATGAAAAGTTGATTGTTTTATTCGTGGAGAAGATGATGATGGTGACTGAAGATAATCCTGTTATAATTTTGTTATAACTGGTAAAAAATATATATAGTGTATATATAAAAATAATATAAAAATGCTAATAAAAAGAAATTAAATCTCTATTAACAAAATAAATAAAAAAAACAAATCAATACAAAAAATAATAAATCTTATGATTTCAATAGTAATAAATAAATAAATCAAAAGCTAGAGAAATGTAATCACTAATAAAACAGGCTTTAATAAATTTAAAGAAAATTTTTTTTAATTTAAAAAAAAAAATACAAATCAAATTACTTGTACATCTCACATTTTCAACAAACAAAGAAGCAAATAAATCACGCTGAACAGCTCAGATTTCTCGAAATTACCCAGACATTGCTTGGGACTTAAAACAGCAAATTAAACGAATGAGTTATTAATTCAAAAGAAAAAAATTAAATAAATAAATACTTAATCCAAGTGAAGTACATTATAACTCTCAGCATGATAACACGACCAAATGTAACGAGGTAATAGGGTGAAATCTTCACAAATTATATTTAAACGTCTCTACTTTTATGATCAGATCTAACAGATGGAGGTAAATTTAATTTTATTTAATTTAATAAGAGATTTTAATTTACCTTCTCCATGTACGAGGTAAACCAGGCTGGTGGCGTCTTGTCCTCTGCTTTCCCGCTCTTTAGCTCGTTAAGGGTCACCTTTAAAATATTAAAAAGGACAGCAGAAATAAATCAGTTCAAAGCTGTAAGGTTCACATCAGAATAGAAATGAACTGAGCAAACAGAATAAACCTGTACGCTGTCAGGGAACAAAAATAAAATAAGCAACAATTGATGCGCTTTATAGAAACAGAAAAGGCTGTGAATGTGCATTTTTTATTCTGCTGATTTATCTTCTCAAATCTTACTTTATGAATCCTTTTTTAAACTGTAATCGCAAAAAGACAGACGACTCCTTTATGTGTAAATTATACGTATCTCATACGGTTTCCATGGAAACGATGTTTTCCGTATCCGAGCGTGCAGCGAAAAACTGCAGATTAGGACTTTCTTACTGAACCCTGCTCACGTGCAGCAGCCTGACTGATGCGACTCACCGCTTGTGCCAGACTCGGGCAGTGCTGAGGAGGGCGGAATCCTTTCTTCGGCTCGGTCAGGCTTCCGGATTTCACCTGGGATAACCCCGGGCCTGGGACGGGACCGGGGACCCGTCCGGTCGTCCCTCTGCTCTCGTACACGTTCATCTGTAGCCTGTTGCCCTGCCGTGCTGCGCTCTGAGGAGAGCAATAATACAAACTTAATTAGCCGGACGGTTGTTGCTTTAATGAGATCGGAAATGAGACGAACGTGACGTGAATACGGTGCCGAATTCACGTTGAGGCACATCAACAAAACTTGCTTTGCTACACTAAAAACAGAAGAAATAACATAGTACCTTCAGAGCCTCCTCATACTCCACTGGAAAAGAAAAACAAACAGTTCAAATTTTTATCTTTCTAAATGACAATTTTTCTTTAAAAAACAAAAGTACAAAGAGCCGAAATATCTGTTACTCACGCTGGCTGTTGATAGACACCTAGAAAAGACCAGAAAACATCGATAAGAACAGAGTCAACATTACGCACTTGGCAACGTTTCAACATCGTCACACTCACCTCTTCATTTTCATCATCGAAGTACGTCAACTGTAGACTGCACAAGCCGAAAGACCTTTTCACCTGCGGCGGAAAAACAGCTGCTTTTACACAATCGAGACATCACCAAACCTGCTACACAGGTCTCCAGGAAGAATTCTCTCTCTCTCTGTCTTTCTTCTCTCTTTCTTTCTTCTCTCTGTCTCTCTCTCTTTCTTTCTTCTCTCTGTCTCTCCCTCCCTCCCCCCCCCCCTCCCTCCCTCCCTCCCTCTCTCCCTCCCTCCCCCCCTCTCTCTCTCCCCCTCTCCCTCCCTCCCTCCCTCCCTCCCTCCCTCCCTCTCTCCCTCCCTCTCTTTCTTCCCCCCTCCCTCCCTCCCTCCCTCCCTCCCTCCCTCCCTCCCTCCCCCTCTCTCTCCCTCACTCCCTCTCTCTCTCCCTCTCTCCCTCCCTCCCTCCCTCTCTCCCTCCCTCTCTCCCCCCCTCCCTTTTTCTCTGTCTCTCTCTCCCTCCCTCCCTCCCTCTCTCCCTCCCTCTCTCCCTCCCTCCCTCTCTCCCGTTTTATTTCTTTTATTTTAAAGCGTTTTATTTCTCGTATACCAGAGCAACATGCCAAGGATTAGACCTGACACTTTTATTCCATTATAGCTACTTTTAAGGTGATGGAACATCCATGAAACAAGTTTCAGCAGCTATAAATAACCATGGCTTCACCAGCCTCACGTTTTATGTCTCTCTTGATGTTAATAAGTCAAGAAAAACAAAACAACACCTTGAAATGTTACCAAGTAATGTGTAAAAACCTTTACCTCACCGGCACCAAGAACTCTTTCCAAAAATTACACAAGACCGTGAATTTCCTGGGAATGAGCCGTTTCTATAGAAACAATAATGGCAGAACAAGCGTTTTCATATATACCTGTAATTTAGGTTTATATAATTCAGGTGCATTGATCTAATTAAAGTAATCTAACTATCTAACCGTTTATTAATTCATTAGTTGCTTACTGCATGCCACAGAAATGATGCTCTGTACGTGTGTAAGGTGATGAAAATTACACTACGATGTTTTATTCTTTTACCTTTAAACCCTAAGAGGCCATTACGTTCAATGTTTACACCTCATCCAACCTAACATAACCTGGAATAACCCAACCGGACACGCCCACTTTCGTCACGTGACACGCTTGTCAATTAGCTGAGTCAGGTGTGAGTCAAAGATCGGAATTAAAACGCTAGAAATATTCCCTCGAGGAAACTAAAAAAGGGAAGAAATCGAGGAAAATCGAGGAATGGGGTTTTTTTTAACATGGAGGATAAACCGCGCACGAGCAAAATGGTCGCGTTATTGTTATACATATCCCTGATCATGTCGGATTAAAAGGGTTTAACAGGCCTTACAGACACTAAAACACACAACAACTCGTGTGCTTTTACTTTCCACTCCCATGTTCAAGCCTGGGCATTTATTCATGTGTATTTTATTTAAAAAAAAAACCATCTCTGTTGATGATGATGCGAGTAAAACGAGCACTACGCGATAAAAAAACACCCCAACATCCTCGCGCTCACCGTGGCCTCCATAGACTCCCAGCTCTTGGTCTCGGAGCCGGACAGCAGGAAACTCTTCGTGTTGCCCCGAAAATTCACCTTCAGGTTGATGTACAAGTCCATGGCGGCTTTAATAACGGCGTCCGAGCCGCTGCATAGATGACCAGAGTCGATTATAGAGAACAACGCTTGGAAAATATCCCAGACGATTCAACCCGACTCGGCTTCGTGGGGGAAAACCGTCTTCTGTGTTTACATCAGCGATTGTAAACACACCCACGGAGTCACGTGACCTGGACACGTCCGGCAATGACGTCATTTAAAGCTGGAGACGGACTGTCAGTCAGTCGGTGTGTCTCGAATAGAACGATGTGAAAAAAAATAATAATGATTTAACACATTTTAGCAAGACTGTCGGTACAGGAAAAAAGGTCGAATAATCGTGAAATCGATATTATTCGTTATTCATACGTATGAGTGTGTGTTAGAGAAGGAAATTTACCACAGTGTGAAGTCTATGTGACTGTGTGTGTGTGTGTGTTATTGCATTGCATCACCTCATGAGGGCAGTGAAAACATTTCCAGGTTGTTGGTTGAGGATGTTAGCACGACCCTGACTCACATGATATTTACCAGAACAGAAAATGTGGGTTGATGAAACATTAAATGAAACATTCCTTTATTCATCATCATTAAACTCTTCATCCTGGTGGATCTGGAGTCTGTCCTGTCACAGGAACACTTGACGAGGGTACCGGCCCACACAACACAAACACACACACACACACACACACATTTATACTGAAGGCCAATTTACAGTCCCAATACACCTAAATACCCCACGGCACCCCACCCCCAGCTTGCCCCACCCAACATTTCTATGAGAACACAAAGGGTTTTGAACTTTTAAAACATTCTGAGACCTATTTCTGAAATCCTCGTTTAGTTTCAGATTCAAAATCAGACACTTCTAACATTCTGTTCTAGAAAATTTTAAGCTAGCAAGCGTCCCTTAGCATTACTTCTCCCGAAGGAGCTTTCTAGACATGTTTGTTAAATAAACAATTGCTGTGATGTCACATGATTGGCCGATCTAATTCAATTAAATCTCTGAAGCCACTGTTGCTTAAGTGCATACAACACCCCCCCCCCCCAGTTTCGGACGATGTAGTGGTCAAGTGGCTCGGGTTCTAATTGCACCCTATTTCAACTGCACTTATTCCAATTTGGTTCAATTTGGAGTCGGTGCACTTCCTGCTCACACAAAGCTAAATGTTTCTGGGAAATGTTCACACGGAGGTACGGTCAAGAGCCTGCTGGTTAGACGACATTTGGAAACAGTCCCAGATGGGAAGAATGCCAAAAGCAGCACACGAACATTTAACCAAAACCAGGCTTTCCAGTGACCTTTGAACCCTGATGGACGTCCGAACGTCTGAGGAGGAGTTTAGATTTTTGGTGTTTTTTTCTTCTGTAAGAGCCTGATGTTAAGAAATAGAACATGAAGACAGACTACAAGACTTAAACAACATGTGTGGAAGAGCTGGAGTTGAGTTCAGTTGAGATGAGTCGATCCACAGTCTATTTTTGATGGATATTAATTAATCAGCTTATGCTAATTTACTTTAATAATATAAATTATAACTTAATTATAAAGCATGCATTTTAAAATCTGGAAAAAGTTTGGAAAATTGTTAATTTTTTTCTTTTAAATATTATTCAAAAAGTAATTAATTAATTGTAGATAAATAAATAGATAGATAGATAGATAGATAGATAGATAGATAGATAGATAGATAGATAGATAGATAGATAGACAGATAGATAGATAAATAAATAAAGTAATTAATTAATTAATAACCAAGTATCACGGAAGAATGGTGTTTATGTGGTTTAACTCACCGAACATTATGAAATACTGTGGCTTGCATAAGTATTCACACCCCCTCAAGATCATAGAGTGTCACAAATCTATGCACAATATTCCACAACACTGAGCAGAGACCTGGAAAAAATGTAAAAAGTTAAAGGCTGGAACGCAAAAGTATTTACCCTCTTTGCTGTGAAACATATCGATTAGTTCTGGTCACTATCAGAAGTCACATAACTATTTAAGTATAATTGATGGAGTCTTAAATGAATGAATAAATGTGTCACATAGTCTTAATATTTATCCACTAGTTTCCCTGAAGACCAAGAAGTGATTTGCATTTTTAATACATTCCAGTCAGTGGAATATTGAGGAAGATGACCAAGAGTTAAGAAGTCAATGCACTTCTTAGTTAGTTTTTGGCCTGCACACAATTGTGAAACTCCTAGCATTCACTGCATTTAGCTACTTAGACATATACACACTATTGGCAAAAGTTTTGGGACATCAGAGGTTGTTCTCGATCCCTTAGTTCCAGTGAAAGGAACTCTTAATGCTTCAGCTTCATACCAAGACATTTTGGACCATTTCATGCTCTTTGTGGGAACAGTTTGGGGATGACCCCTTCCTGTTCCAACATGACTGCACACCAGTGACCAAAGCAAGGTCCATAAAGACATGGATGAGTGAGTTTGGTGTGGAGGAACTTGACTGACCTGCACAGAGTCCTGACCTCAACCCCACAGAACACCTTTGAGATGAATTAGAGCGGAGATTGTGAGCCAGGCCAGGAGCCAGGAGAAGTGTGAACTCTTGACTCTTATAAGTGCTGACAATGAAGAATCCTCCATTACTGTTAAACATCTCTTACAGCAAACTTCACCATATTAATCCTCACTGAGCAGACATATATTAAATAACTTTTTGTTTTTTTTAAAAAAAACCTGTTTATTATTAAACTGATACTGATACTCAGAGCACTGGCCCTAATCCATAAGGGAATTTGGTCTCTTAGTGGTTAAGAATATTGATAAGAATGTTGTGAGTTCATATTAGTATTTTTATTATATTCCTTTCTATTTTATCTATTACCTGTGTTTGTGGATACTGCTGGAAACTGTGAATTTCCCTTTGGGATGAATAAAGTATCTATCATCTACCTATCTATCTATTCCTAGTACCACCCGAGTGCCACTGCTAGGGCCCTTGAGAAAGGCCCTTAACCCTCAACCACTCAGTTGTGAGCAGTACATGAGATAAATGTGATGTCGTAAACATAAATTCATAAATGTGTACAGACTTGAACAGAAGTTGGTGTATGTGGGCCAGAATACAAGCTACATCGAGGACTTCCTCATAAGCTTTCTGGTAAAAAGCCGGTCTCTTGCTAATAAGTCTCCATGACTGCTGCATCATGATTTTCTCTGAAAAACAGCTGAATTGTCATTTCTCACTTATGCTGTTGGGCTAGCAGGCCATTCATTCTACTGCACCAACAGAACATCAGACTCCATTTAGAAATCAGCCAGGAGAAAGCATCTAAGATAACACTTAGTACCCAAACACGGAGCATTGTGAACTGTAGGCCTTTATTTTGGCAAGGAACTTAACATAATGTTCATATAGACTCTCTGTCCGCTTTCATAGGAAGACTTGTTCACCTATATACAGTTCAGATTAAAGATCAGAATGGTGAAATATATGATCTTTATTTTTTATTTTTTACTGTGGCATGGTGGATGGGATGGTTTGAGTATTTCAAAAACTGCAAAATAATAGTCTGGAGATCTTACAGAATGGTGTGAAAAAAAAAAAAACACTGAGTGAGCAACAGTTCAACACTGTGGGTGGAAAGGCCTTGCTGATACGAGACATCAGAGGAAAATGCCCTAATCGGTTAATAATAATAAATAATTCAAATAAACATACATAATGGTACACAGTGTGAGATGCGGTGAAATGCTTACACCACTGTTTTGACCCTTGAAAAAGGAAAAGGAATAAGGACAGAACAAAAGACAAGGATAAAATATAAAAATACGAAATATAAAATATAAGAATATGAATTATACTAAAAATATAAAATATAAAAACAACAAGTTCACAGTAGGTAAAAAATAAAATAGAATAAAAATAGAATAAAATATAATAAATATAAATAAAGTAAGGTATGGTATATATGTGTATAGAATATGTATATAAAATAGAATAGTCGTAAAAAGCATTTCACTCCATGTCGTACTGTGTATTATTTCGTATGTGACCAATAAAATTTGAATTTGAAATTTTAGAATATGTATATAGGAAGTGTAAAATACAACAACTGTGTTATATAAAATTATATAAAGTGAATGCAGACAGCAGCAGGACGGGGTGGTCACGAAGTGGAATAAGGTGATGAGAGCAGTGGTATTGTCCATCTTTAAAGTGCAGATGTGCATTTGTATGTAAACGGGAGCAGACTGTGCAACATGTATGTTTATGTGTTTGTATTATGTGCCACAGTCCTGTAATGTGCAAATGTCCCGTGTGGTTGGTTTGAGTTCCAACACGTGTGTAGGAGCATAGTAGGTCTAATCAGTTGAGTCCTGTGTGAGGTTCTGATTGAGAGTATAGCCTGCGGGAAGAAGCTTCTCCTCAGTCTCTCAGTGTTGGCCTTCAGGGAGCAGAAGTGCTTCCCTGACCTCAACAGAGAGAAAAGTCCATTGTTGGGATGGCTGAGGTCCTTCACGATCTTCCTGGCCTTGGTCCAGCACCGCTTGTTGTAGATTGAATGCAGGTCAGGGAGCTCGGTACGGATGATGCGCTCAGCTGATCGCACCACCCTCTGAAGAGCTCGTCTGTCCTGCATGGTGCTGTTCCTGAACCAGGTGGTGATGTTTCCCGTCAGGATGCTCTCTATGGTGCAGGCAGTCAAAAGTCTCTCAAGCGTCTGAGGTGGAAGAGACGCTGTCGGGCCTTCTTCACCACGGTGTCGATGTGACAGGACCATGACAGTTCCTGCATGATGTGAACACCGAGGTATCTGAAGCTGTCCACTCTCTGGGCTGTTGTTGATCACAGGGGTCTGGTAGTTCCTCTCCTGCTTTCTGCTGAAGTCCACTATCAGCTCAGTCTTGCTGATGTTAAGGTGGAGGTTGTTCCTCTGGCACCAGTCCTCCAGAGTCTTAATCTCCTCCAGGTAGGCCTCCTCATTGTTGTCGGAGGTCAATCCGACCACAACGGTGTCGTCAGCAAACTGTGCAAAAAGTGCTTTAGTCTTTGTTTAAAGTGTCAGAAACCCAGCTGTTCAGATGGTGGAAGTTTATTCCACCACCTGTGTACAGGACAGACAGAATTATTCCTTGAGTATTCCAGAGTCCTGACCTCAACTCAAAACCTTTGGGATGTATCAGAGTGGAGACTGCGAGCCAGACCTTCTCGTCATCACAACATCAGTGCCTGACCTCACAAATGTGCTTTTTCTAAAGGAATGGTCAAAAATTCCCATAAACACACTCCTTAACCTTGTGGAAAGCCTTCCCAGAAGAGTTGAAGCTGTTATCAACTATGTAAAGGACGGGCCAACTCCATATTACATTCATGTGCATGTAAGGGCAGACTTTCCAAAATGTTTATATATATATATATATATATATATATATATATATATATATATATATATATGCAATATAGTGTATTTTTTAAAAAGAGCTGTTTTAAGCTAAGGATAAAACCCTGTCAAAGAAAATAACAGGAAAGGATTTACTGCAATATGGTCAGAGCTTCTGTGATAGAAGATCAACATCTTCAGACCCAAAACTGTCATGTTGAAAAATTCCTGTCTCAGCTGTGCAGAAAGTTTTCCATCAGCATTTATTACTGAAATAATACACCAGATCTATAATCTCCCACTCCACATGTACATAAATCATACTTTACCTATTCCCCAGAGACCAAAAAACTGGAGTTTACTCCTTTTTATATCGTGTCCATGTTGATGACTGAATGTCTTTGTCATGTTCCACTCCACAGTGGAGGTTAATATGAAGCTCATATCAAAGTAGACACTCAGGACTTTAAGAATTTGTAGTTTTTCACAGTTTTCTTTAGCCTAGTTTATTTTACCTAGTTTAAATATTGTAATTTTATTGTTGCAGTCATTACAGAAACCCAACAGTGTTCTGAATAATCTTATTACAGACCTGCAGTGATAAAATATTTTGATTGTTTATCCAGATTGAAAATGCCTGAAATGTCCAGCGGTAGGAATGAACACCGGCGTACTGCGAGAAAGGGTTAAATACAGTAGAAATGTATCACCGAATCTGAATCCTTTCTAGTAAAATCATAACATAGCAGTTCCGTATTTTATTTGACTCAAAAAGTCTTTAAAAGCTGCACAGATCTTCGTTCCTGTACACATTACCTGTGTACAGGACAGACAGAATTATTCCTTGAGTATTCCAGAGTCCTGACCTCAACTCAAAACCTTTGGGATGTATCAGAGTGGAGACTGCGAGCCAGACCTTCTCGTCATCACAACATCAGTGCCTGACCTCACAAATGTGCTTTTTCTAAAGGAATGGTCAAAAATTCCCATAAACACACTCCTTAACCTTGTGGAAAGCCTTCCCAGAAGAGTTGAAGCTGTTATCAACTATGTAAAGGACGGGCCAACTCCATATTACATTCATGTGCATGTAAGGGCAGACTTTCCAAAATGTTTATATATATATATATATATATATATATATATATATATATATATATATATATATATATATATATATATATATATATATGCAATATAGTGTATTTTTTAAAAAGAGCTGTTTTAAGCTAAGGATAAAACCCTGTCAAAGAAAATAACAGGAAAGGATTTACTGCAATATGGTCAGAGCTTCTGTGATAGAAGATCAACATCTTCAGACCCAAAACTGTCATGTTGAAAAATTCCTGTCTCAGCTGTGCAGAAAGTTTTCCATCAGCATTTATTACTGAAATAATACACCAGATCTATAATCTCCCACTCCACATGTACATAAATCATACTTTACCTATTCCCCAGAGACCAAAAAACTGGAGTTTACTCCTTTTTATATCGTGTCCATGTTGATGACTGAATGTCTTTGTCATGTTCCACTCCACAGTGGAGGTTAATATGAAGCTCATATGAAAGTAGACACTCAGGACTTTAAGAATTTGTAGTTTTTCACAGTTTTCTTTAGCCTAGTTTATTTTACCTAGTTTAAATATTGTAATTTTATTGTTGCAGTCATTACAGAAACCCAACAGTGTTCTGAATAATCTTATTACAGACCTGCAGTGATAAAATATTTTGATTGTTTATCCAGATTGAAAATGCCTGAAATGTCCAGCGGTAGGAATGAACACCGGCGTACTGCGAGAAAGGGTTAAATACAGTAGAAATGTATCACCGAATCTGAATCCTTTCTAGTAAAATCATAACATAGCAGTTCCGTATTTTATTTGACTCAAAAAGTCTTTAAAAGCTGCACAGATCTTCGTTAAGGACTGTCACTGGAGCAGATGTGTAAACTGGAGGAACATCTGGATTTTGTCAGCGAGCAACAGTCACCGAAGTGAAGCTCCCAGCAAATCATCAGCAAACATTCCCTCTGGAAAGCAAACAAAATGAAATACTCAAGACAAGCGTAACAGATTTTTATCAGATCGGATGTTAATGATCGAGTTTCCCCTGAAGAGAGCTGCACTTCTGGAATTTATATCTGCTCCCCGATATGGCGAAAGTGTTTTCATTCCTGTGCGAGTTGGAGAACACTCGCATGCTTGTGTCCCCTACAGATGGTGGATTTATAAGTTAAACACATAAACGGCTGCAGGTTTCCGGAATCCCTTTCACCCCTAAATTATACGTGGGATAAAGGTAAGTGCATTTTTCTCCTTGCTGATATCTTTCCTCTGCAAAGCCGTTCAGATCATATTCTACTTCTGAACGTCTGATTTTTTTTTGTATGACAGTCCATCTAGGAATTCTAAATTTATTTGAGAGATTAATTCAGCTATTATTCAATAATTCACATTCATAAATTCACTGAAACGACTGGAAATTATAAAGTGCAGCTTTTTCTGCATTATCCATGCTCCACATCAGAAACAATTTTAGGTATTTTCTTATTTTTTGCCCTAAAACTCTGTTGGAGCCTGACATAAATTGTTTTCTAGGATCGATTTCCCTTTCTCTAAATTTAGAAGAGTGCAGAGTTTTTTCTGCCTGTGTTGTGATTAGCATGGATAATGCTGAGTGGAAGGATGTAGCACAATGGTGATAAAACAGGAGGCGTATTTAATGCCCGAGAACTGACAATGGGTGTGGTTTCACTCTCATGCATTTAACCCGACGGCACAGTGCAAACCTGCTCACATCTCAGCTCCTCCAGTAAAAAGGCACACCGAGCTCCAGCCCTCCGTTCCCTCAGAGGCATGGTTTCTCAAGTGACCACCTCCCTCGTCAAGTGCCTGCTGATACTCCTCGGCTTGGTCTCAGTCATACTGAATATCGTTTTGATATGCCTGAATTCCAACAGGCTTCCAAAATGCCAGATGCAATCACAAGGAACGGTGGCGGCCAACCACACGGACCACAGCTTGATATTCGCCGACCTCACCCCCAAGGAGTACCAGATGGTCCGCGATTACATGTGGAGTCAGAAGGACTTGAGGATTTCTCACTCTGCCTTTGCAAAGGCTTCGGAGAACTTCATCTTCTTGATTGACCTTGTGCTTCCGAAAAAAGCAGAAGCGCTAAGTTACCTGGATTCTCAGGGAGTCAAACCCCAACGCCAAGCCAGCGTTGTGGTGTTTTTCGGGGAGCATAGCTACCTCAAAGAGTATATCGTGGGACCTCTGACCGGTCCCATCCGCCATCGAGATGTCACAAAGGAGAAGTACAAGGTGGAGAGCCTACCTTACACGGCCCGCCCTGTGACCATCGGAGAATATGGGCAGCTTTTCCAGTTAGTGTATGGTGAGGTCTTCAGCCAGCTTCAGACAGAACTGAAGGAGAGCTTCGGTTACGACCCAAAAAACCCGAACCTTCAGGTTTTCGAAGGAATGCCCAGAGGAGTAAAAGCAGGCGATCGGAAGACATGGGTATCATTTTTCCGTGCGTACAGCGGCATGTATATCCATCCAGTTGGCTTCGAAATTTTAATCTGTCATGAAAGTAAAAACTTCTCAGACTGGACTGTTGAAAAGCTCATGTACAATGGCAAGTACTTTGACAGCATTGATGTTTTTAAAATATATTATGCATCAGGTACTTTGGAAAAAATTGTTTATAAAGAAATCTCTAATTACGCCTCGCTGAAACCGAGAAGCATACCGACAGGGCTGGGACCACAACAGTATTACCTCCAAGGCAAGCGTTTCAGTGTGAAGAACAACCAGGTCATTTACCAGGACTGGAGCTTTGCGTTCGGTCTGAGCTCACTGACCGGCATGCGAGCCTTCGATATCCGCTTCAGAGGAGATAGGATCATCTACGAGCTTAGCGTCCAGGAGGCCATGTCTGTGTATGGCTCCATAACTCCAGGGATGATGCTCACCAAGTTTCTGGACACTAGCATCGGCATTGGCCGCTTCGCCCACGAACTGGTGCGAGGCGTTGACTGTCCATATTCCGCCACTTATGTGGACGTCTACCGCTACATTGACATCAACGCCACGCAGCTTTTCAGAAATGCCATCTGTGTCTTCGAACATGACGTGGGACGACCGCTACGCCGTCACTTTTCTGATTTCTTCTACAACAGCTACGGGGGTCTGACCAACAGTGCCCTGTACCTCCGGAGCATCACAGCCATTGGCAACTACGACTACATCTGGGACTTCATCTTCTACCAGAGCGGCACGGTGGAGGCCAGAGTTCACGCCACCGGTTACATATCGTCCTCTTATAAAGTGCCTGGCAGTCTGAAGTATGGCCACCAGGTCGCCGAAAACGTGCTTGGAAATGTCCACACACACTTCGTGAACTTCAAGGTGGATCTGGATATTTTAGGTAAGTGATCGCTGATGCCATTAGTGCCTGCTAAAATATAACGTCAGCTTTTTTAATAAAGGATGATGGAAATGATGAAATGCTTACACTGTTTTCATATTTTTGGACGAATTGTGTCTTCTCTTAAACTGTAGTAATAAAAAAAATCAATGATATTAATCGCTTTGAAGGTTGATCTTCACATCATCTGACAAAAAAATCTTGTTTCCTGATATAAACATAATTTTTTGTATCATTATAGTAATTTATTTTATAGCCCTTATAAACCAAACTGACTAGAGTTGAAATAAGGTTACATTTTATTTTTGTATTCAAAACCAAACATTTCTTCTAGACTTCAAAGTTATTTATTAATAGTTATTTCCCAAGCAGAAGCAAATGACTTTCCCAAAATGTTGATTATTCCCAGATTTATGGTAGATTTTATACTGAAATTTTTTTTATTTCTAAATATTATATATTATTTTTAAATTAAAATAAAATAAATTGAATTGATTCAAAGTCAATTCTAACATCAAAATAAACTTCATTTAACTAGACAAAGCTAGAAAAAAAGGAAATTTGTATGTATTTTTAAATGTATTTAAAAAGCATCTAATGCAAAAAAAATATCAGCCTGGGCAAAGATCCATTGTTATTAATCATGTTATTTTTAATTGTAATAAGTATTATTTATTTATTTATTAATTTATTTTACAGAAAATGTTGCCAATGAAAGATAAAATGTTTTATTACACAGTAGCATGTCTTCTTTTGAAAAAAAAAAAGCTAAACTAGCAAGTAATTTTACATAAACTTTATTATACTATAATATTATTATACAATAACAAACTAATTAAAGTTAGATTAAATTATTCATGTTGGACAAGAATGTCGCTAAATTCTGAGCGTCTCAATGGCACTTTTATATCAAATTTAATATATATATATATATATATATATATATATATATATATATATATATATATATATATATATATATTTTATAGCAAAATATCATCTACTGATAATTAATTCTGCATGAACATGATTTATTAAAAGCATATCCATATGCATTGTGTTTTAAATTTTAATTTATTTTCCTAATTAATAAATAAAATCCTAAACCAATTCCTCAACTTACTCCATTAGAGCCTTCATGTTTTGTTTTAAACACAGCTGAAGTTACTTGCTCTTTATAGGCTATTAAACAGGCTAAAGGAGGTTTCAGCAGTGAAACATCAGCAACAGCTGGAACACATTCATTCATGTGCACTGGGCTCCAAAAGTCTGAGGCCACTATGGAAGCCTGGGGTTTATTTTTTTTTATTTAAAACTGGAAAGAAACTAAAGGTTTTGGAATTCTAAAAACAAAGAAATAAATGGAGTTTTGCAATGTTTTGTTGAAAAATTAAATCTCTCGTGAAGCGTGGGATCGGGCGACACTCAGATGGATTTGATCTAAAATGCATTAGAAG
This sequence comes from Hemibagrus wyckioides, assembly GCF_019097595.1. NCBI lineage: Eukaryota > Metazoa > Chordata > Actinopteri > Siluriformes > Bagridae > Hemibagrus > Hemibagrus wyckioides. Next base: position 2,248,230 of record NC_080711.1, on the reverse strand, counting down.
GTTTTACACAATTGTATGATCCACAATCTGAGATCTTTTCACTCCACTTGTGGTCAGTAACATAATTAGTTTTCACTTCTGCTCTCAGACTTTTGGACTCCATCTCAGTGACCAGTTCAAGACCTGCAGGGAAAAAAATGCAGGCTTTAAACGAGTAGAAGTGAGGAATCCAGCCAAAAAAAAAGAAAGATAAACAGTTTTCTTCTGATGTTAGACGCAGTCACTCAGCCACGACATGTTAGCACAGGCAAAGATAAGCAAAGAGGCTAAAGATGCAGCTAGAGCTAGTATGTGCAAGGTTTTTGTTTGTTTCTTCCACACAAATCACAATCTCGCTAAATGGAAGCAATAAATTGCGTGAAAACTAAACTAGCAAATGAGAACAAGCCGAACCTGTGGATGAAATCTGAACTAAAGTGTGAAAGATTCAGCATTTAACATGTAAGAGAAAACTTTGTGATTTAATGCATGCAAAGAAACTAGCAGACAAAATCTGTGAAAGCTAACTGAGCAAAAATGGAACTTAGTATGTGAACGCTAACTAGCAAGCAAAAACTAACCTAGTGAGTGGAAGCTAAGTGAGCAAATAAAATCTAGACTAAAAAATAGTCTCTTTAAACATAAGAAACTGATTGTGTGAAAGCTAACTAGCAAACTAGTATGGTTAGGGAATGAAAAAAACTAGCAGGTAAAAACTAACCTAGCAAAAATGGAACACCATAGGTGAAAGCTAGTTTGCAAGCAAAAGCTAAGCTAACTGAACAAATAACAGCTAGCCTATGCCTCCATATTGTTCCTCAGAGTTTATGTATAAACAGGTAATAATTAAACATATGTATTCCTTAGCAGTGAACATCTCATAGTGTTTTTTGTTTGTTGGTTTATTTTTATATTTTCATTTTCCTAATTTTAGGTTTAAGGGCAAGTTTAAGACGCTTTTCTGAATCTCTGTGGGTTTTCTGGCTATTTATTATTATATTTATTATTAACGCTTTATTAATCATTTTATAACACATGCCAAACCTATCAGCAGCTGAGCTCAGCAGCACACCATGCTTCCTGTAGTATCTTATTAATGACTGATGCTCTGCTTTCTCAATCTGTAGGTGTGAGGAACGTGTTCCAGACCAAAGACATGGAGTACGAGGAGGTGTCTTTGCCCTGGATGCCTGAACGCAAGGCCAAAATCCCCACGGTGGTGGAGAAACAGCTGAAGACTGAGCAGGAGGCGGCGCTTCGACACGGCACTAAAATTCCCCGTTATCTCCACGTGGCCAGTAATCAGAAGAACCGGTGGGGCCACCAGCGCTCGTACAAGCTGCAGGTGATTACTATGGCTGGAGATCATCTCCCAGAGAGCGAGCCGGAGGAGAGGAGCATGTCCTGGGCACGGTGAGAGGAAGTTTAGCTTATATTTCCTGAAGAACTTGGCAAACGCATGGTTTAGATATTTACAGAAGAGCTTGAAAAAACGTTTTAGTTTTTTAGTACAAAATGTAATGAAGGCTCCAAATTAGCATTGTGATTATTTTTGCATCTTCTACTGCCATAAATGTAGTGAATGTTTGAATGTAGACCACGTCAGACTGTACTTTAACTTAAAGACACGCCTACCTATCCCACCCCAAGACATGCCCACTTGTCTCACCCAAAGACACGCCCATCTATCCTACCCAATGGCATTCCCACCTGTCCCACCTGAAGACACGCCCACATGACCCTCCCGAAGACACACCCACCTGTCCCGACCTGAAGACACACCCACCTGTCTATTCCTCTCAAATAAAACATCCATCTGTCTCGCTCATAGACACGCCCATTTGTCCCAGTCAAAAACACGCAAATTTGTCCAATTCAAAAACATGCACATTTGTCCCAGTGAAAGACACACCCATCTGTCTCACTCAAAGACACAACTATTTTGCCAATTCAGAAACACCCATTTGTTCCACTCAAAGACACGCCTGCCTACCTGACCTGTTCAAAGACATGCCCATTTGTCCCAATGAAAGACACACCCATCTGTCCTACTCAAAGACACACCCTTTTTGTCCCAATGAATGACACGCCCATCTGTCCCACAATAAAAGACAAGTTCATCTGTCTGGCTCAAAGACACAGCCATCTGTCCTACTTGAAGATACTCCCACAGATCCTACTCAAAGACACACCCATCGGTTCTGCTGTTCTCAAAGACACACACATCTGTTCTTTAATATAAAGTAATTCAATATACTGCATTTAATACACAATACATCGTTCTGTAACATCACTTCCTGATCTTTCCTTCCTTCTGTCCATTCTCTCAGGTACAAAGTTGCCATAACGAAGCAGAAAGACTCGGAGCAGACCTGCAGCAGTCTGTACAGTCAGAACAACATGTGGGACCCGGTCGTGGACTTCAGCAATTACATCAAGGATAATGAGAACATTGAGAATGAGGTGAGCATCAGAAAGCTGTTCTCATGTTCATTAAAACCTTTTACGGATTGGTGAAAAGGTGTTGATTGACAGCTGTCAATCAACACAAAAGAAAAACATTTTCTCTGACATTGATGATGTCTCCAGGTTTCAGTACTTCATAACAGTCAGAGGTAACTCTCTAGCTTTATGTTAGAGTAATGTTAAATACCAGGAACGTGATTATTGTTAACCGATCATGTCGGTACCTCTACACGATCAGGATCTGGTTGCCTGGGTAACGGCGGGTTTCCTCCACATCCCTCACGCCGAGGACATCCCCAACACGGTGACGGTAGGAAACGGAGGCGCCGTCCTCATCCGCCCACATAATTACTTCGACGAAGATCCGTCCATCCACTCGGCCGACGGCGTCTACATCAAGCCGGGAGCAGAAAGAGACTGTGAGTACAACAAGATGGCGTGTTTAGACAAACAGCTGTGCAACCCGACACTGGAGCCGTTCACGTACCACGGATTCGAGGGTGTCATGAAATTTGATGAATAAACATATCGTTAAACATAGTGTTTGCTGTTCCCAATTAATTCCTCTCCTCATCACTATAATCACGTCTTCAGCCTTAGCATCGTGTGGTATACGCGGCCCATTTCTTAGCTTTTTTTTTTTTCACTCACTTTTTTATTACAGTCAAATGAGATTCAATGAAGTTTTTTCTCTTTTGAGGTCCTTCTAAAAGCAATGAATTTGTATACTTCTTTTAAGAACACATTTTATTTTGGACAAAGTATTTTACATATAAAAAAATTAAAGAGGAGACACCAGTTACCTTGAAGCTAATTGTATTCTCATAAAAACAGATCACAAAATTCCATTTAAACCGCAGCGGCTTGATGAAACGACGACATTCTTTCATTTTATCAATTAAAGAATCATCATTTTAATCCATTTACAGTTATTTTTAACAAATTAATTCCTGTTCTCATGTGCATCGTAGCAGCTACAGACGTTACTGAAAAACCATGAATTGTAAAATTCCGATGTCGGAAAACTTCGTTCTAGCTTTAATGATAAAAAAAAAGCACTGACACTGGAGACTCCTTCCATCACTGTCCATAAACATCTCCATTTATGTGGAGAGCTTTGTTACTATAGCAACGCTAACGTATTTGAACCATAGAAAACCTGTGATGTGCAGCTGACCAATCAGGATCCAGAATCAGTGCTGTGCCATGAATATCACATAACCTGATGTCATATAAGCTTAAATACTGAGTGTTCGTCTTTTTAGCTACTTTCTACACCACTTTCTACCCTGTCAGATGAAGTAACTTTACTGTCTGTCTCGTTTTGGCGGGGTTCGATCGTTTTTGTATACTTTTCCTACATTATAGTTAAAACGTAGCGAAGCTCAATTTTACCCTCATTTTCAGCCTACCTCATTTCAGCCAAGAATCCTCTGATGTCCAGTTTCTGCAAATGATTAATTCGCTAAGATGAAATTAAAAGCGTCTGATTGTGTGCTGTATGTCTTGCATGTCATGTCATCCATAACGTTGCATTTTAAATCAACAACTCACACACTCACGAAACACAAAACTAATGATTCTCTGGCTCGTGACTCTTGCACTAATTTTCTTACAGTGGATTATTTTCACAAAATAATAATTTTAAAAAACCTACAGTCATTTGAATTTAGTGAATTTATCTATCAGGTAATGTGATTTTTAGAAGACAACTGCTAGCGATCAAACTTGTTGCCATTTCTGCTCCCAAAGATATGTGAAAGTCCAAACACAAGAAAGTACTTAAATATTGAAAATACAAAACGTTGTCGAATTAAAGAGGACGTGAGTTTTTCAGTGTTACGCTATCTTACACTACAGTGTTTCCCTTTTCAGGAGATGTTCACGTTGTTTCATGTACCTTTCATCATCTATAATAAGTATCTGTATAAACATGTCACTTACGTATGAGAATTAAAACTTCAATAAAGTTCAATTGAATTCCTCTGCAGTGGTGTGTGTATATATTTTGTCATCATTTTAGCCAGAAGAAGGAGGAAGGATTAATGGTTGTTTTTGTCCTTAGTGTTTCCAAGTGTCTCTAACACACACACACACACACACACAGATGAAGAAGCACTGTTTAGACTGCCTCTTTCCCTTGTGTATCGTTTAAACACACATACTTACAGCTCCATCAATAACCAGTGGCAGGAGGTGAAGGTCAGGTCGCAGGTCAATTTTATTTAGATTTATTTTTAAAACAACTTCTAAATGATTTTTAAACCTTCACACAATTTATTTTTGAGCATCTTGTTATAGTTTACAAAGGATGATGCTTTATTTATTCTTTTTATTTAAAAGCATCCGATAAATATTTTTTTTTAATTAATTAGTTAATTTGTTTATTATTTATTGCTAAATAAAAGGAATTAATAATAATAATAATAATAATAATAATAATAATAATAGTAGTAATAATATATATTTAAAATAATATTCATAAATATTGTTTAATATAATTAATATATTATTTAATATAATATTCAAATAATCAATTATTATTACTCAATGAATTCATAAAACTGAAATATAACACACTCATATGAGCTTCTTTGGATAATTAAGGATACTTTAAAAAGTACTAAAAGGGAACATTAAAACCTCACTGATAGAAAAACAATAGTGGAGCAACAAAAAAAAAGAAACGAAAAGTGTTCAATTCTTTTTCCCAGAAGCTAAAGAACAAATTTTGCTCCTGTTTTTCTCATGTCCATGTTGATGATTGAGGGTCTTTGTCATGTTCCACTCCATTGTGGAGGTTAATAAGAAGCTCAGATGAAAGTAGACACTCAGGACTTTGTAGAGAATTTGTCGTGTTTTAGAAGTGTTTTTTTCTGTGATTTTAGCCTACTAGCGGTGATATATTCATAGAAAAGTTCCAAATAAACACAGAAATATTTGTATCTTCAAAGTAAATGTTGATCTCAAACCCTTTTCTGCTCTTTGAGATGTTCTCCAAGTGCTTGTTCATCTAAAATGCAGCTGAATCCAGTAAAATTCTATAAGGTTCTCCAACAGAGGGAAAAACATACGTCTAAAACACACTGAAAGCCGACAGACTCATTTTAGATCAGACTCACAGCCTGAACATCATTCAGTTCTTTATACTGCTTGAAAATGACACCTCCAAAAGTTCATCTCCATCCCAGTGTTCTGGATAAAAGAGTTAAGAGTTAATAAATACGGCTTAATTTCTAAAGACCTGGAACCCTTTTTGAAAGGGAATCACTGTGCCTGAGTCAGGTTTGACCTAGAACGTCCGTGAAACCTGGGAAAAAGAGAAGTTTAACCTCCCCAAACATTACTTAGACTTTTTGAACAATGTTATCTCCTGCATGTTGTTTATCAGAAGAATCCTTCAAATGCTCTGTGCAAAACACTACAACACAGATTCCCTATCAAATAAGGGTCCAAGATTTAGAAAGCTATCTCTTACTGAAGAACTTTTTTTTCTTTTTTAAATGTATTTAGTGATTTTTTTATTCATAAATTGGAAACAAATCATTATTCGTGACAGTAGAATGTCAATTTCTGCAGAAATGTCTAGCAGACATCTCAACATGGATGATCCCATAGATGAAATCCCAGCAATCTGAGCATCGAGAGGTCTGTCCCAAATCGCACACTTATGCACTAGTCATAAGTTTTGTAGTGTAAATTGGGTAAAAAAAAATAGGGTAAAAATTCCAAAAGGAATAAGAAGTGCATTTGAAGAACCTGGATGATGCAATTATTCAGCCAAAAAAAAAAAAAGAAAGTTGGACACTTGTGCACTCGATACTCACAGCTTCGCTTACATTAAGGAAAAGGGGCGGGGCTGTGAGGCACTGACTCTGTATGAGAAAACATTTCCAAGATGGCCGACGACACTCCTGTGGACGAAATGTCTTAAAAACATCTTTTAAGCGTTTGAGCTCAGGCAATGCTGTGTGATTTATTTTAACATTTTAAAAAAATTCACTGTATTCTGCTAAGGCTGCTGTAACTGAGCCTCGTTACATATTTGATGTCATTCGGCATCAACTGGGAACCGGCTTCTGCATAAAAATCGTTTTTTTGAGACGATACGATCCTTCTGACATCCATACACTAGAAGCTAGGGTACAGAGTGCATAATGGAAGTGTGTAGTGTGTCATTTAGGACGCAGGTTTGATGTGTAATCCCTCACATGCAGGTCTCTTGTTTACATCTTCAGGAGGATCTGATCATTTCTGTCCCCAGAGGCCAGTCAGGTGCCTGTTTGGACTCTCGTCATCAGGGTTGACCTGCTGCTTCCTCTGAATGCCATCCGACACGTGCGAGTGATCGACTGAGCGACTTGTTTTCAGGAAACCCGATTAAAAGGTTTCCTGATTGATGGCTAGCTACTCAAGCAGGCATATCTACTAAATGATTCCATGTCCTTCCTTCTATCATTACAGTGATAGGATTTGGTTTTGGGTGGTTATTTTCCTCTCTGTATCCAGACCCTCTCATTGTCCTCTTTACCCCAGCATCTATCCTGTTTCCTTGTCCTTTACACTGTGTATCTCGGTTCCTGATTCAAGATGTGACCGATTTCCATTTTTTTTTCAGGTGACTCTGGTTATTTTAAAAACTTCGTAAGCAGAAGTGGCACATAGGCTAAGTCTATCAGCAGGAATAGGAATAAAACGATACCATAAGCTGAGTTGTGAAGAGGGCGGCAGTGTTTGGAGGCGGGGTTAGCTGCAGGGCTATGTATGGCAGCACCACTGGTTTGTGGCGGTTTTGGAGTTGCCTCAAAGCGACCTGTCGGAGTGATGAGAAAGTAAATGGTGAGAAAAGGCAGACAGACATGAGAGGCATCATCATCATCATCATCATCTGCCTGACGGAAAACTGACGGTCATGCGCTGCATCAGTGAGGGAGGATTAGCGAGTCAAACACACAATCCTAAAGGCTAATCATCTGTTTGACAAAATCATTCCATCGTCACTAAATGTTTGAGTTCCTGATAGTCACTGTACTTTTTTTATGTACAGTCGTTATCTAAGCTGATGTCTGGATGATGTTTGGTGGCTTCACATGTTGGATCAGATCACACGGGCCAGTCACGTGCATCAATGAGCCTTGACCGTCCATGACCCTGTCTCCGGTTCACCACTGTTCCTTCCTTGGACCACTTTTGATAGATACTGACCACTGCAGACCGGGAACACCCCACAAGAGCTGCAGTTTTGGAGATGCTCTGATCCAGTGGTCTAGCCATCACAATTTGGCCCTTTTGGTCAAACTCACTCAAATCCTTACGCTTGTCCATTTTTCCTGCTTCTAACATCAACTTTGAGGACAAAATGTTGACTTGCTGCCTGATATATCCCACCCACTAACAGGTGCCATGATGAGGAGATCATCAGTCTTATTCACTTCACCTCTCACTGCTCACAATGTTATGGCTGATTGTTGTATTTGAGAATATAATACGTAAGATAGTAGAACCCGCATATGGTCAATAAGCAAAGAATAGGAAAATCTGGACATCATGGCGATGTGATGAAGTGCAGATACTGCTTCGCCACCCTGAAGTTGATTATTTTCCTATAACTGGACATCCTAAAGTGTTTTATTCCTTTTATATTTCAGCAATTATCCAATATTAATAAAGTATGATTGATTAATTAAACAATTTTCTATCCATTTAGATTTACTGTACATTTAACTATACTGCTGTGGAAGAGCCATAAAACTACTGAGCTCCTGAAATCACTTATGTTACAGCAGCTGTAAACAGATGTTCTCTGGTTTCTTTCTCTCCGACAACAAAGAGTAAACCCTTCCGTCCGGAAGGTATCAGAAAACTTCACATTACAGCTTTCACCTCTGACTGATACAAAGCACTGACACTGGACACTCCTTCCTAATGTCTGGATTGAGCTACAACTCAGACGTAGCAAATACCTAATAGGTTTATTCCGCCAAAGTATTTACTTTTCTGCAAATTTCTGCCCTGAACACATTCACATGGACATGGTGAGGTGATTTTGTGGGAATTCCTGTCATCTAACAGCATGAACTTTCCATTTCCGTCATTCAAGAACTCAAGAACCCTTCCAGGCTGGTGAAAATATTTTAATAAACAAATTGTGTGATTGATTTTATTTATTCAGTCCCATTAAAGGTTTGCTGGAGTTTCTGTACTCAAGCTGTTGTGGTGTATGTTGTACAGCTGCACATTCCCTCCACATTGCATAGTAACTTCTAAAAACATGTTTTCCCTCCAGGCCTCCAGGAAGAATAACCAGCTTTCTCAGACCATTGCTGCAGGAACACGGAGGAAACAGAACGGCGGACTTCTCAGAGAACGTGAGAGGACGTGGGGGTAATGGGATTCCTAGAAACTCCTCGTCAGGTTTAAGTCCTAGACCCAGATTTCAAAATACAGAGGTCACGAGGGGGTCATGTGCACTGGTTTTCTCCCGTATCTCAACATTCCCATAGGAACAACCCCCATCCCAGATAAACAGTGCATGCAGGACGTGCTGGCGGAGACATTTCCTCTCAGCAAATTAACATTCCTTATTATCGACAGACGCATTCAGAGTCGCATGCACTTTGACTTTTTCCTTGTTTTTCACAGTATTTCCCTTATCAGCGTTCTGATCCTGACACCCGACACGGAAAGCTGTAAAACAGATTTAGAGGCTCAATTACAGCTGGCAACAGTGCAGAGTGTATGGGAAAGTGTGTGTGTGTGTGTTTTGGGTAGAAGCCTGGAGTGTGAGGAGGAGCTCCGTGGCTGTTATGGGGTATAAATGTGTGTATCTCTTTATGCTTGATAGAATCCAGAAGCTGAAACCGTAGCAACAAGCACAATTCCATCACTTGTGAAACTGCAAGACATTCAAGGAATTCAACACTCTGGGGTATTAGTTACAGGAAAATAATCAACAGCAGGGTAGAGTGATGAAGCCGAGTTACTGCTAACGTTTCAATTGTTGTTTAGTTTCCTATAACATCACGTCCTGGTGTGTTTTATTCTTCTTGAATCACTGAAGCTGAGTATTTTGCTATAACAGCATAACTCTCCAACCATAACAATGAAGGATTTATTAAACATGATGTACTTTATGTCCATTTATAGTTACATTTAACGCTGTGGAACAGCCATAAACCATCTTATCCCCTGATATCACTTACATTCTCTCAAAGCCTCTGTTTTTCTTCTCCAAGTATAAACTCCTCTGTCTGGAAGATGCCAGAAAATGTTAAGTTACAGCTTCACCTCTGACTGATATAAAGCACTAACACTGGAGACTCCTTCCTTTCATCTTACATAAACATCTTCTGAAGCTGATTATTTTCCTAAAACGGCGTGTCCAACAATTTAAATATTATACTTTTTTAAAAAGAAATCAGTATATAGTTACATTTAACATTAGTTCCTGTTCTCTCTTACATTATAGCAGCTATAAACAGTCCTTCCCTCACTCTGTCTTAAAGTTAATTAGACAACAAAAAAGGAATTCTTCAGGCATAACATTATGACCACCCGCCTAATATTGTGTCGGTCCCCCTTTTGCTGCCAAAACAGCCCTGACCCGTCCTGCACTGTGTATTCTGACCCCTTTCTATCAGACCCAGCATTAACTTCTTCAGCAAGTTGAGCAACAGTAGCTCGTCTGTTGGATTGGATCACACGGGCCAGCCTTCACTCCCCACGTCCATCACTGAGCCTTGACCATCCATGATCACTGCTGTTCCTTCCTTGGTCCACTTTTGATAGATACTGACCACTGCAGACCAGGAACACCCCACAAGAGCTGCAGTTTTGGAGATGCTCTGATCCAGTGGTCTAGCCATCACAATTTGACCCTTCATCAAACTCAAAGCTCAAATCCTTACACTTGTCCATTTTTCCTGCTTCTAACATCAACTTTGAGGACAAAATGTTGACTCACTGCCTAATATATCCCACCCACTAACAGGTGCCATGATGAGGAGATCATCAGTCTTATTCACTTCACCGGTCAGTGCTCACAGTGTTATACCTGATTGGTGTTATATCGGCTTGGAGTGGCAGACAGTGTGAATTGGACTTCTCAAAAAGGGAACCCAAAAGAACATTCTTTAACTGAGAATCTTCACAAACTATCAATATAGAACAGGCAAGGACAAAAAAAATGAAATCAGAGATGGAGACCAAGACAAACAAAAGAGGAATGATCGAATTATTTCAACTGTTAGGTGCTAAAGACAGGCACAAGTGGAGATAGAGGGGATATTTACCCCAGAGGGTGAGTTTCTGAGGTTGTTCAAAATGTGCCAAATGCAGTAAATGATGGCAAATGATCTAATAATGAACCTAATTAACATAATAAAGCTTTTACACCAAACGAAATCCAACAGCCGAAAGATTTGCTCTGTATCTAATAGCATAGTGTAACTCTCTCTCTCGCTAACCTTCCATTCACACGCTGAAATCTCGGCTAAGCTCTGTTACGTCGCTGTAAATAAACGATTTGGTAAATAACGAGTGTAAACGCAAGTGACACGCAGCTGTGTTGCGGTCTGAGGCAAAACGATAACAACTTGTTAAGACAAACAAAAGGTTATTCCAGCTGTCCAGACTGACCACCCAGACAGCGTTACACAACTCTAACTACACACTCAGGCTTCCTTCATGTTTATCTTATAAAGTAATTCGAAAATAAGAGCATATTGTGTGTGAATAGAAAAAAAAATCAGATGGACTCTAGTCTCATGCGAGAGCATTGAGTGAAACCTGGGGGTGGAGCTAATTTGTGAGAATCTACAGTATTTTAATTAATTTTTGGAATAAAATTTTCTTTCTGTTGTTTAAGTGCTGTATAGAGAAATATGTAAATGTTATTATGAGTGGTAGTGAAGATAAGAAGGTCGCTGATTGTTTAAAAGCAAAAAATCTGTTTAAAAAGTTCACTGTTGACGGATGTTGCACCACCAGCGAAGCAGCAGGACGCCAAAATGAATACACAGAAGCAGTCACAATGAACTCTAATGGACATGAATGAGAGTGACGTGTCGCAGCCTTGCAGCTGGAGAAAGGAGATAAGTGTAAGTGAACCTGAACGTGACCCGAAGAGCGTGAGACCGAGCGACCTCAAGCTGGGCAGGAAGACTTCCGGTGTTTCTTCCTGGTTCTGATACTCATATTTATTTTATTTTAAGACTCACTAAAGAATGCGTGCCTCTTTTTTTTTCTTTCTTCTTTAAAATCGGCTCCTGAGCCGCTGAAGGCACAGCATCCGCACTGTAAACAGCTCGGGCGCTCCTGCTAAATAAGGCAATCGCTCCGCGTGTTGCTCTGCGTCCTGTTGCCCTGAGCACAGAACAATCCATCTGGTTTCTTTCCACAGCTACGAAGCTCTTAGCGCTCAGATACCACGATACTGTTTACTGACCGTTCCCTGAACGCTCTCCAAGATCTTCCATCTGCCCAGAAAATTCCTGATGGCACATAGTAACAGAGGTGGCAACATTTAGCATGAAGAGATTTCAAAAAATAAGTAGTTAAAACACACACACACACACACACGCATGCACACAACGAGTGTGTTCGTTGACTAGATGCTAATTTATTTAGTTTTCTCCAGATGTGACTGGAGGAAAACAGTGAGGCAGATGTGTCTGGTGTGATGCAAAGCTCAAACTTCTTTATTCTAGAAAACTTCTGTTACTGGAGACTGCTTCTATAAATATTAATAATAAAATAAACGTCTTCTTACAGAAAAACTCGTGACTACTATACACACAGACATGTATGTAAATCTTTTGCTTCCTTAAGCTCAGTAAAAATGACTTGGCTTATTGATTACATTCAGGGTTAAACTGTGCCAAAGAACATTTTTCGTTTCGATTTGAATGTAAAATGAAAACAATTTCTTTTTCATTCTTCCATTTTGTCTAAAAGATCAGGTCAAATTTCACCAACAGAGAGCTCACTCCAAGAGGAAATAAACTCTACCTGAAGTAATTGGCGCTTTTTCGTGACTTTCCTCGTCACACGATCGGCTTTACACATTCATATTTACGGCATTTGGCAGACGCCTTCATCCAGAGCGACGTACAAAAGTGCTTTAAAGCAATCGATGCAAATTCAGTTTTCAATTCAATTCAGTTTATTTTGTAAAGTGACAAATGAACATTGTCTCAAAGCAGCTTTACAAAAGAAGAGAAACGGAGAAAGGGGAGGCGGAAAATATATAACTAAAATACTAGAAATAAAAATAAATTAAATTAAATTATTAAACTATTTTATTTTATCCCTAATGAGAAGCCTGTGGCGACGGTGGCAAGGAAAAACTCCCTGGGATGATATGAGGAAGAAACCTTGAGAGGAACCAGGCTCAGAAGGGAACCCATCCTCATTTGGGTGACACTAAACAGTAAATAATGTAACTGTAACTGATTAATGTCCTTTCTACAACAGCAATCAATGACCCATGAGGAACTATTAGGTCAGTGTAGTTTCTAAGGTCATTATAGACACTAATTCTTTGCCGTCACAAGCTGACAGATGTAATGGCAGATGTCATTGTTATCATTGTTCATACTTCTAAGGCACTTAGCAATCAATGCTAGCATTGTTTAAGTAATTTACTATTATATCTGAGGCAAATGTTGATATTTCTGATGATTTTGTCATGTTTTCATCCACACTCTGTGCTTCCAATGTTGGAAAATGCAGTAGAGGCTAAACTCTAGCTACCTTAATCAGTTCATCACTGTTCTAAGACCACTTAGCAACCACCGCTTGTGTTTTCGTAGTAATCCCCAACATTTCAGAGGAAAATGTTGATATTTCTCATGGTTTTGTCATTTCATCACTGTGCTTAGAAAATTGAAAAAAAAAAAATGTAGAACCTATATAGCTACTTTAATTCATAGTTGTAAATTTCCTATTGGTATGAATAAAGTGTCTGTCTGTCCATCCATGTCTGTCTGTCTCTGAGGGAAAATGTCAATATTTCTGATAATTTTGTCATATTTCCATAGTCACCATATGCTTGCAATATTGTAAACATGATGCAACAGCTATATGCCAGCTATCTTAATCATTGCTGATATTTCTAAGCCCACATCGCATCCAATGCTAGTGTTGTCTGAGCAATTACCTAACTTAGAAGGGAAAAAAGTCTGCTCATCACGCTGGAAACAAACGTCACACTGACAAAGGGATAAAATCTTGATTATTTACCTCATTTCTAAAAAGATATTAAAAGGTAATGAAGACAGGAGACGGCTTGAGCCGAGGGTCAGACCCGCTTTATTTGCTTTCTAAAATGCACATCATGGGCTAAAATCTTTCTCCTTTTCAGATGCGTGCAAATGAAATCATCAGAGAGCTAAAAAAAACACGGTCTTTACCCTGGAGAACGTGTTTATTGTTTCTGCAGTAAAACAAATCTCAGTGTCATCAGGTAGCTTGCGCTAGTTCCGGCTAGCGAGTATACGAATTCCCTAAGAAGATTCACACAAAATAAAAAGCATTTCTTTTTTCCTAAGGGGGATAAAATTACGTACTGTAGTTCCGTACTGTAGTTCCAAAAAACTTAGGTTATAGGTTCAAAGAAAAAGTTTGTTTTTTTTACTTTTGTCATGTTTTAAATAAACGTTCTTCAGGAAAATTAGCAGAAAAAAAAAATCACTGTATGAATAATCTAAATTTAAATCCATCTAAACTCGTCATCAGTTCAAGTGAAGCTGGACCGGTTCTGACAGATCCGGATCGGTTTACTGAATCTTTAAACAACAGGATTGTAACGTTAGCATCTTAGCATCCGTGTTATTCCAAAGAAAAAAACAGAATATCTGCATCAACATCTTGTCCAAAAAAGGTTTCTGATAACACATGAACTGCATGTGGGGAAACGAACAGCTTTAAAAGTGAGTTGACTTCAGTGTAGACTTCAGGGATGGGAATTACCCAGAAGGCACTGCAGCCAGACAAGGCTGCTTATAAGTGGAGGAAAAACAGGCAAATTAAATCAGAGCAAAATTTGCTTTTCTTAAACCAATGCTGTTTGAGTAACATTCTTAATTTAGGATTTTCTTTCCATTTGGTGAAACAGCAGATGACCGGGATGACCTTACAGATGTGCACAGCTAAATCATTAGGGAAAAACTGACAAGAGCACAAAGACTGCCGAACTGTGCTATAAACTATTCAAACCCTATTCTCCCAGAAACCTGACAGAATTTAGATTGAACACTAGGGGGCAGTGTATGAACAGCGTCTCCTCGTCTGCTCCCTCAGACGTGATGTACAGTACATGAAGCCCACATGGAACCAGGAACCATTTCACAGCCCGGATTACTTCTTCCTCTGAAAATAATATTCCCTCAAAGCACCAGTGCATGCATAAAGGCGAGGATAACGGATTTCCCAGCATGCTCCGGTGCGGCTCCAGGGTGCTGCAGTCTTACTGCAATGCAGTTACGTCTCATCTCAGGGAAATAAATAAATAACGCGTGCGCAGCGTTATCGAACGGAACCCGAGAGCCTCAGCCCTGCTGCCCAGAACCTGTGGAGATAAGAACAGGAAGCATGCCAAGGCCGAGCTAAAGGCAGGTGATCATGCAGCTCCGTGATGACGATCGGCTCAACTCAGCCACCTCGCTGCTCCTCGTTGTGCTGGCGGAAAAAAGCCTTCCCGAACTCGTAGGTGCTGATCATGATGGCGCACGCTGGAGCCACTTTAATGACCCGAGGCAGGAAACCTGAACGGGGAAGAATTCGAAGGAACAATCTGACAACACAAGACTTTTATTCCTCTCAAACCACAATTTTACAACCATTACAATTTGCTCAAGAAAATACAGTCACACTTCTTATCTATTTAGAGTTACACGTAAAGTTACAGATAGTCTGTGAAATAAAGTCCTGTTCTCAATTCGCAGCAATAAATGTCCTTTATCTCTCGCTTGAAGTTAAGACAAAAATTAACAAACAAAACACAGACCTCTTACATACTTGTTCTTTAAATATACTGCAACATGTTTTTAATCCGGTTATACCCTATAGTGGCAAAAGTTTTGGGACACCCCTCCAGGTCACTGAACCCAGGTGTTGTTTTTCAGGGGTTGGACTCGGCCCCTTAGTTCCAGTGAAAGGAACTCTTAATGCTTCAGCTTCATACCAAGACATTTTGGACAATTTCATGCTCTTTGTGGGAACAGTTTGGGGATGACCCCTTCCTGTTCCAACATGACTGCACACCAGTGACCAAAGCAAGGTCCATAAAGACATGGATGAGTGAGTTTGGTGTGGAGGAACTTGAAAGAAATCACAGAAAGCTTCACCGTATCAGCAACACCATGATGTTCAAACGAGCCGTTACTATAGAAACCAGTCACTGTTACAGAAAATGAAGTCAGTCCTGATCTGGAAGAGTGTCTGATTGTGGACATATGGTACAGTGTGGAACTTTAAGTAATTCTCAGATTAGTTTGACTTCCTGTTCCTGTCCTGACCCACTACATCTAGACTGAAATAAGAGTATATAAGACGACATTTCTACCTGCAAACAGGCCTCGGTATCCGGCGTCAGTCCAGATATTCTTCATTATGAGCCATGTGGATGAAGGCTTCTTCAGAGGAGCTGCGAAAACACCATGAAATAATTAAACATCATGAAATAAAGAAGACTCGTCGTCTAATTCCTTAAATCTTGTCTGAATTCGTACCTCCGATGATCTCCATTTCTCCCAGCTCAATCTGCCGGCGTGTTTTCACCACATCGAACGGCAGCGTCGTGATCGCAGCGATCTGCAAGCAACAGGTGAGTTATAATGTGCTACATCATTCCATCATGCAGACATACAGTATATTGCCAAAAGTTTTGGGACGTCTGCTTTTACATGCACATGAATGTAATATGGAGTTGTCCCGCCCTTTACAGCTATAACAGCTTCAGCTCTTCTGGGAAGGCTTTCCACAAGGTTTAGGACTGTGTTTATGGGAATTTTTGACCATTCCCAGTGTGCGGTCATGTTGGAACAGGAAGGGGTCATCCCCAAACTCTTCCCACAAATCATGAAATTGTCCAAAATGTCTGAAGCATTAAGAGTTCACTGGAACTAAGGGGCCGAGCCCAACCCCTGAATTCAGTATTTTGGAGGGATGTCCCAAAACCTTTGGCAATGTAGTGTAGATAAATAAAATAATCAACAATCATTCAATTAGCATAAACGTTTTGGTCCTGAAAAACTGGTCCTGATACTGGAGACTCCTTCCGAAAGTGTTTAATAAACAAACACCTGCACCATAATCAACCATTTTAATCACTTAATTTGTTATTTATTACATCTGACATCATGAGCAGTTCCTTGACATTAATAATAAACCTGAGTGTGGTTAATCAGACTGGAGAATAAAACAGGAGGGTTGTATAATCAGATTTATTAAAACGCACTTCGGACCCAAAGGATTAATTCCTAACAGGTCAAAGATCATTAACCCAGCCTGAGACACGCCGAAGACCCGTGTGCTCAGAAACACCGCCGGAGCTGATTAAAGAACATAGCAGATACTGTAAAGTGCAGAGGTGGCAAAATATCCAGCAAATATGATTCATGGTTAATTATTTGCCTAAGAAAGCAAATTTTTGGCACTGGCTGATGCTGACTGGTGCTGCTGAGGTACTTGGTGGTGATTAGTGGGGCTTTATGGTTGAGATGTTGTGGCTGTAACAGAGTGCGTGTAGAGATTTATCAGTGAGAGCTCATTAAAGAGCGTGATCAGGACCTGAACCTCGAGTACAGAGCGAAGTGCAGACCCTGATCAGTGTGTGTGTGTGTTTAAGCTCCATGATGAGGCTTCATCAGCTGAATCATACTGTAGGAAGACGCTGTAGTTCCTCCTCTTGATTGATAAGAGTATGCTTCTCCGTCAGCTTTGCTCGATATATTTATAACAGTAAAATAACTTGAGTTTTCATCGTCTGGTCATAAGCATAATTTTTGTTATTGTTGTTTTCATTTCTTTTTCTACTCACAGCTCCAGAAAAGGCTCCAGCAGCGAAGCTGATGGCGAAAGAAGCCTGCGGTGTTCTGTATCTCTCACAAAGCTCTGCTTTCATCAGCTCGTAGTTAAACCAGTACATGGCTGAAACAAACAGAGCACATGTACATAGATATACAATCTGTCAAGTGCAAGATAGTGAGTCTGTGTGTGTGTGTGTGTGTGTATACGGACCAGAGAAGGGGACGTCTCTGAGCACGGTGGGTCCCCACCCCCTCCACAGCGAGAGCACGCCGCTCTGAGTCACGGCCGATCTGATACACACTCGCAGCTCGCTGTACGACACACGCCGAGACTGCATCTTAGTGCGCACCAACTCCAGTGGGGTGATGACTGTGACCGCACCCACTGCACCACACACACAGAGAGAGAGAGAGAGGGTAAGAAAGAATGTGAGAGAGGGTAAGGGGGGGGGGGGGTCAAAATAGAGAGAGAAAGAGAGAGGTAAGGACAGAGAGGGTGGGGGGGGCATAGAGTGAGAGAAAGAGTGCGAGAGAGGGTAAGAAAGTTAATGAGAGAGGATAAGGGGTGAGAGAAAGAAAAAAAGAAAGGGAGAGAGAAAGGGTGAGAGAGTTTAAAAAAAAAAAAAAAAAAAGAGTGTGTGTGTGTGAGAGAGAGAGAGAGAGAGAGAGAGAGAGAGAGAGGTCAGACAGGTATGTGTGTATTGACTTGGTCACTCAGTCTGGTGCTACACAGTCCTGCTCTCTGATAATAAAGAGAAACTAGTTTATTAGTGTTTAATCAACACCACTGACATCAACAAGTCTATAGATATGAAACACCTTTACATTAGAACTCAAACTGCTTTTACAGAAAATCTATTTCCCCTTGTAGTTGGTTAGGATGATTATTTATTATAAATCCTAATTTATAAGCCTCTGTTGAAAGAAATGGACTCACGTCTCGACAGACCCCCGGCGATGATGGACACGTAGTTGCTATGGTAACCGATGCCATAACACAGGAAGTCCTTGAGCTGGTCATAGCAGGTGAAGTAGATGACTGTAGTGGGAACGGCCATCACACTACACACACACACACGATTAATTTTGTATAACTGAAGTTCTGTAAGGTGTTTGTGTATCTGGTGTGGAAGGAGTCTCCAGTGTCAGAGCTCTAGAGTTTCTCTCTAACACGACAAGCTGCATTTCTCTATCATAAACAAGTCGTTTCTTAGAAAAACCACAACAATAAAATGGTACAATAAACATCTTTCATAAACTGTCATCTTAGTGTTGTTTTATTCCTTATTTAAATATTTCTCAGGTGTTTTATTGCATTATAACTCACAGTGTAGGAGGAAGACCGCTCCACAGAGAGCGCAGCCCCTCAGAGCGAGTGATCTTCACAAACGCATCCTTACAAACAAAAGAGAACTTTTTGCCACTGAATAAATAAATGATTGATTACAATAGAGTGTGTGTGTGTGTGTGTATGGGGAGCGTACCACTGTCCCACTGAAGTGTGTGGGTGTTTTGTACCAGCTGCTGCAGGCCGTGGTGTTCTGGCAGACATAGATGTGGTCCATCAGTCCGTTACAGTAGAGAAAACACTTCCCTGAAATTCAGTAATAAAGCGCGTTGTGTTTAAACCAACAAGCCGAAGGTCACGCAAAATAACACACACACACACGCACGCACACACACACACGCGCGCACACACACACGCGCGCACACACACACGCGCGCACACACACACACGCACAGAGGATTCAAACATTAATATCATGATCTCTAGTCTTTTCAGAACAGATGTCCAGAGAACTGCAAAAAAAAAAACCCCACAACTCTCC